>NC_064670.1:114490699-114790699 GCF_943734685.1 Anopheles coluzzii
TCCTCGCTGGTGGCGTTGGTCAGCTGTTTCATTGCCGTCTCGAGCTGGAAATGGCCGCCCACCAGCATTTCGGTCCGATTGAGGACACATTCCGCACGACACTGCCAAAACACACACACACGTTCTAGATGATGTTTGAATCAATTAATAAGACTTTGCCTGATTTTACTTACATTTTCACCTGCCAGAGCGATCGTTGACAGTGGAATCTCGAGGCACGGTTCCACCACGTCCGCCGGTAGCAGGTACGGTATGCTGCAGCAGGTCCGTGGATCGGTTAGGTTGAATGTTTCTCCGCAGGATCGTACTGGTGGTGACGTCTTTTGAATGGATGGAATGCTTAAGCATTAACCACGGAGTGGAATGTTTGCACGGGCCACGTGACCTACCTCTGGCGGTTGTTGGTGGGAGCTCGGAAATGCTTCCAATTCTACCAAAAATCCATCGATAATGTTCCGATGCAGGCAAACTGCTGCCCATACACATATTGTCAGCTGCATTTTTAACACTCCCGGTCCCCGGGACTGTACATTATTTAGAGACGGCAGCTACAGGCACAGTAACCGGTAGATTATATTTTAACGAGAGTGTTTATTATTTGCTAATGATAAGGAGGTGTGATAAATTGCCTTGATTGGCACATTTTGAATAAGTCTGCAAAAACTATTTGTTACGTTTTGTGTTGCTTTATTGAGGAATGCAGTTGGCGTTACATTTTATTTCTTTTTCGCTGCGCAAATTATTCAACTCTCTCGCGTCAGATGTCCCATATGTGACGAAACAGGTAGTAACAGTTGTTCAGCGCTACCACAAACTGGCCACACCGATCGTTCTGGTAGTTCCAGTAGATGTCCGGACAGTCCTGTTGGCGGTTTTTTTATGTCAAAATTATTGGCACTGTGTTTATATTTGCTATTGCAAAACCATACCCTGTACACGATCGAGAAGGTACACTGAAGAAACCGGAAGGAGGACGGAATGCATTGTGGTGATATTAAATTTTTCGCCACATCGCGTAGATAGAACGTGTCGGCCTGTGGGCACAGAACAGAGCTAAAGCTTTGTCATAAAGTGTTGTGTGTCCCTCTGCTACCTTACCACTGTTATCATGTAGCACTTCTTCGAGGCTACCTCGATGACGTGCTGCCAGGTGAGCGTATCGTTCGGCACCTGGGTGGAGAGTGCCTTCACCGCCTGCTCCACACGAAACTGCCCGTTAAATAGGATGCCCGTTTCGTTCAGTGCACACTCGGCTATACACTGTCACGGGTTGAATGGGAGGAATGAATGAGGGAGAACTAGCAAAAACGATCACTTCAACTTCAACTTCTCTTTTTACGCTCACATTTTCCGGCAGTGGGTCGGGTACGCCCGGAATTGCGGTTGGTAGCGGTCGCGCTCGGCAGGTCTCGATCACTTGCTCCGGCAGCAGCCGGGGCATGCTGCAGCACTCGCGATAATTGACCAGCCGCTGCAGGCAGCTGCTTTCGCTGTACTGGGGATGATAAAATGGCAAAACAATTCTTACACCGTGGTGGTATAATTTCTGGCGTAAGAAAATTAGTCCGTTACCCTAGTGTCATTCACTGCAACCGATAAGTTGCATGAGATTATCACAGCAACAACTACTAAGCTACACGGCAGCATTACGCGTTGAGGCCACTTGACCAGCTCGTTACTGACTACTGGAGGGCGATCGTTGGTGTTACCCTATTTTCTCCAAAAAACCCGTCACAACCATCATTAATTTCGAATTATCTGGCCCGCTTTAAAGCACAATGCTTTATTTCATATACAAAAAAACTGCTCCCCCTACAGCGCATACACACGCACGTAATCGACGGTCAGCTCCGGTTCGGTCCAGGTGCGGTACCACGTGTTGCGGTTCTGGTAGAAGAAGTATTCCGCCTTCGGGCTGGTGTTGTTCCACGGTTTAGCCGTCCGCGACGGACCGGTTAGCGAGTGGTCGGGAAAATCTTTCACCCCACCCACACCCACACCGAGCGATACGTAAAACTGGAAATGGGGAAAATTGGCCCTGTCAGCTCCAGACGAAAATTTGCATCCCATCCAAACTACTTACCTCCCGATCGAACGGTGCCAACGGTGCGTCCGCACTCCACAGGTTGGCCTGCGTTAGGTTGTGCTGCTGGGCGTGCTGGCGGAAATTGGTGCGCAGCGCACCGTACTGGAACCCGTCCACGGTGAGCAGTATTTGTTCCGGCGTCCAAACCAACCCGTACACGTGAAACTGATCGCCAAAGTGCTCTTCGTTCAGGTTGGAGCGCAGAAAGTCGGACCGCACTGGTCCGGTGTTGGTGATCAGCACTCCGCCCCGCAGCCGGTGGCCATCGATTTGTCTACCGTCAGCGGCCGCTAGCATACGGTTCGCGAGAATGTGCGCTATCCACATCTGCCCGGAGGCGTAGTCCGCATATCCGTAGTAGTTTTCGTACGGCTGGAGGTAAAGCTCTGTGTGATAGGCGAGAAGAGAGAGAGAGAGAGAGAGAGTCGTATCATAATAAATTCTATCATCCGGTGCGGTGCGTATGAGCCATCCTTACGTGGAAAAATCCAATCTCCCTTCGGCAGCTTCGCCCGTATCTCGACCCGCCCGTACCGGAAGCGGAAAAAGTGTTTCGTGTTCAATTTGGCGGACACCACGGGCGGTAGAATCGTCGAGCGGGCCGCTTTCCGTTGGCATTCGTACGGATTGTTGGTGGGTGAGGTGCAGCTGTAATGGGGGGAAGTGGGGGGAAAGGAAACAGCGGATGAAAAACCTTCCTTGTTTGTGTGACACGTACCGGTTGCCATGGGCCTTCTTGGATCAAAGCCACCGGCTTCTTGGAACGTGTGAATTGACGTTTGTCGAAGCGTCCTTTGATTAGTTTGGAGTTTTTTTTTCTTCTGTTGACAGCAAACCATCACAACTCATCATGCGGTTGATGAGGTTCTGGTTTGCGGCAAGTGTTCCTCCACACCAGCAAAGTCTCGGTTTTAGTGGTAATTCTGTGTGATATTGATGGAAAGTGCCTTCAAGAAGTGAGCTTCGTAGAACGCAAGAGCAAACATCAAGACGGGCAAGTGTGCATTGTGACTTCCGCACAGCATGATTCCAGCGACCGAAAAACATGACCCTTGGGTGATAAGGCTTAGGAGGCGTAGAGGAACTACACACAAAACAAAACATTCTTACCCGGCGAGTGTCAGCTCTCCAGTGCGGATACGCTCATCGGTGTAGTCCGCGGTCTGCGTCACGAGCGTCGGTACGATGACGAGACGGCCCGCTGCGATGTAGCTGTTTTCCGGCGAGCTCTGGTATGACACGAATTCCGCCGACTGAAATGGGAAGGGTGTTTTAGGTACTTCTTAGTAATGCTAGAGGGCTCTCTCTCCCTCTCTCCCCACAGGGTTTGCTCCGTTGCATTTACATCAGTGTCCAGTGGAATGCGGACTTCATGCTGCCATTTCGGTGCGAAGCTCGAACCCTGCTCGAACGTGTCCTCGAAGAGCAGCTTCCCGGCACAGGTCGGCTGGCCCCCGTTGAATGTGGTAAGTGTCGGTGGACAGGGAGGAGGCGTCGTTGTCGTAGGTTTGACGGTGGTGGTGGTGGTGGTCGTCGTACTTTTCGGAGCTACTGTAGCCTTCGTACGAGTTATGGTGTGCTTCTTGTCCGTCAGCCAGTAGCCCTCGTTGGCGAACTGCACGTACACCCAGTAGTAGATGATGGTACCGTTCGGGAGGGCGGGTTTGTTCGTGTCGAACGTCCACCGTCCATCCCCGTCCGGTGCCGTTACGTCCTCGGTGTAATCCCCCTCCTCGAACTGGTCGAAGGGTTTGTTGAGGCGCGCGTGGAATGCGAACATCTGTAAGCCGGGCGTATCTGAGGAATGGGTTGAACTGCTAGAATTCACCCCACAAAGTCCGGGGCTTTTGATTCGGAATGCTTACCGGGTATGCTGGCACGGAATCCACGCATTGTCGGGTACTCGAAACGTACCGCCGGGATGGTGTAGGCCACTGTTTGCCCCACAAAGAAAAGCAATAAACCCCAGGTCCACCTCATCGTGTGTCTAGCTAGATGAACTTCACCCAGAATACGACAGAATGTCGACTTGTAATCTCCGCCACTCTCGCACAGTGTCACAAACAGAACTGCCGATGACTCTTGCTCTCCAAAAACTGGTTTCGATCGCGACTTCGATTTGAACATCACCCCGCTGCGCTCTTGAGCAATTAAGCCGGTTGAGATCTCTTCCTTGAAATGCATCTCCAAGGTAACGCTCTCCAGCACGCTTACGCTCTGACACTCTCCCAATTCTCAGCCAAGCAATCTAACAATCAGATCGCTCCTGCTCTATGTGATGCTGCTCCCAATGACCGTGACATTGAGAGTTCTCTCATTCTCCGTTTGCTACCGGTATGCAAAGTAGACTGTTCTTTAGCGTTGTTTTATGATTATTGGGGGATCCCCATCTTGTGGGGGCATAACTGCTGGATAGCATGGGAATTTACCTTTAAAATAAGAGCGTCTCATTCAATCCAAGAAAGAGAGTTGATTCGGATGGGGATATTCGGATATCTTAAATGTTCACCTACCTATCTTAGAACTTTGTGGCTTTCGAGATAATTTCATAAATCTCTTTTCGAAAAACTGGTTTCACAAATCGAAGAGTATACTCTGTGGTTGTGCTGCTGCCAAAAAATCAGGCCGAATATAAAAAAATCAGGCCGGATTATACATACGTAGGAATGACCACTTTGCCCTTATTTTGTATGTATTTGTCCGAGGATCATCAATTTACATCACTAAGGTATACCCCTATGTTTTCTTAAGTACAAAACCAACCCCTGATCTGATATACTTTTTTCTCCGAGCTTCCAGGGTCTATTGATTGACAGGTCTTTAAAGTGATCTTCCTCCATCTGGTGGCCTTCTTGAAATAAATCACCAGATATCTGAACCTCTGGGGACATTAGTATTATCAAACAATGTACCGATACCGCTAGACATGTCAAACAAGCGTGAGGTCTTCTAAAAGACGGACAGTATCTATTCCTCAACAAAATGGCCACGTAGTTTACCGACATTGACCAAATACGCCACATATACACCAAAACCAATCATTGCCTATCGCCGACGGATATGTTTCCTGAGGCGCATAAGAGATGCTTAAAATTATGTATGTGCTTTGTTTGAGTTCAAAGAGAAATTACAACTAAAGAGCTCTTAAATATTTTACCATAGTTGAACGGCAACTGTGGCCTTCGCTAACGCTTTTCCGTTGATTATGTGTGCACGTTCTGTGCAACCTTTTTAGCTACGCCGCAGGAAAACTGAACTGTTCTTCACCAGCCGCCAACCGCACGGTTCAGATTGAACACTCCATTTAATTAATTAAAACAAATGCTACACTTCTTCAGCGAGATGCTCCCGCTGCAAGCAAACCTTTCATAACGCAATTATACGCGGGGGCCATTCATTTTGCCGTGATAAGTTAATCGAAATAAATACCACAGCCAGAGAAGGAGCAGGAGAGAAAGAGAGCTCAACAAAGGGCGTACAAAGAAAAAAGCATATCAAAGTGGAAATATTTGTGTGTGTGTAGAAAGTCTGTAAACACTGCGCACATGGAGTGGCCCGGCCCGGTCCGTGCTGCACGCCCTCGCCGAAAGCTCGACTGCAGCCCCGACAGGCGTATGGCAATGGTATAATTTATTAATGCTACCCCAGCAGCAGCAGCAGCAGCAGCTCGAACACATCCCATCGTCGAAGAATTAAGCCATAAATTCATTACCCTGCACGGAACTGGGAAACAGGACGGCACGTGGCTGAAACGCCGAACCGTTTCGGCAAACATTCGAGCTGAAAAGTGAGTCGTCGTTTGACCGCAATTGGTGTACCGAAGGGGATTTGGTGAGTGATCAAAACACCAGTTGAGACAAAACGCGCTTGCCGAAAGGCCAGGTGACCAGTGGGGACCTGGAATGCCCCCAGGACACACGTGCAGAATTGTGAAAAAAGGAACGAATGGCAACGGAACCACGTGCCAGAACAGAACGATGCAATGAAGCGAGCGTATGATAGGAAACACAAAAACACATGCACTCCCTACCCAGAACCAAACAAACCAAAGTAAACAAAACGGGCCGGGCGTTTGTGTACCCGTGTACCCGTTGGCAGTAATCCTGAAATACAGCCATTCACTTCCACTGCCGGCTGTCGAAAATGGACGCTTGGGTCACCGCCGTACCGGGAGTTGCGGGCGGTTGCGTTGAGTAAACAAGATGTTAATTAGTCGACCGAAATTGGCGTAGAGGAGTCGTCGTCGTCGTCGTCGTCGTCGTCGTCGCCAGTCACCGGCCAGGATGGGCTCAAAACTTCCGCCTCTCCCCTCTCACCAAGAGATCGCTCACTAAGGTTTCCTGGCCTGTGGACCAATTTCCGGAAATGAACAGCGCGTGCTTACTGCGAAGGTGCGTACGCCGTGGTCGGGTCGAACGGACGAACGACGCGCAAAGCATTGTGTGGAAAGTTTATTAAGCTTAGGTTTTTGTGTTCACGCTGTGTGTTATTTTTTACGTAAGCAAACAACCTACAAAAGTGTGGTTTACTTTGCAAAACATCGCCATGCGGTCGGTTCCGGGGGCGTTGGGACAATTGGGAGGTGATGTAAACGCCAAAGAATGACAGCGGAAATGAGGCAGAACGTGGTTGGGGAGTTGGGGTTTTTTTGGACAGCCCGGGGAGTTTGGTCTTGGTGGTCACCAGCTTTGGAAACATGGAGCATGGGAGCATTGGAGCACTTAGACACGACAGACTTAGTACATTCTTAGTGTACCGTAACATGTATAAGCCTACCCTTACGTTATCCTTTTTAATCTTCCTCAATATTTAAGGGAATAGTCCTTCAAATGGTGATGTTTAATTCTAACAGTCTGTTCAGTCCTGGATGAGGGGGTCTTATGTTTGTCAGTCAAGCTGCTCTAATTCCATCTTACGCTATTTAAAAGCAGACCCGTCCTCGATCGTGATTTCTATACATGTGTTACACAGCCAGCTGTTTTGCTGACCTTAATATCTCCTTTTCCTTTCCTTTTGTATCAGTTTAATGTGTTTTTAAAACTTTATCCCTTCTTCATCACCCTTGTCAATCGCCAAACCCATTCTTTGCGCGTAACGGATGGTCGATGGTTTGCGAATAGCGCCTGCTATCTACGACCGAGCCGTTATCCTACGATACACCCAACGATTCGTACCCCTTCCTAAAGCCCAAACGGGCGTGTTATAATTTTCTCCTCTTACCGTATTCCCTCACCATTCAAACACCTTCTAGTCTCAAACTTCCCAAGTCGCCGACTGTCGATTTCAATCATTCCCATGCCCCCCCAATCCACCCGTTCCAACGGCCAAAATGCACAGGACCAAACCGGGGGCGTGCTGGAGGCGAAGGTCAAAGGACAATGCTTCCGGCATTTCCCCCCCATCCTCCAATTTCGATGGCAATTTCACGCCCCACACTTCGGCCGTCGGCGTCGCTGTCGTTTGTTGGGGCAGCTTCCATAGAAATGCTAATTTCTTCCATTGAAAGCAAAACTTCACTATCACCAGCGCCCATCACAGTCGCCCGAATGACGTCATCGAGCGATATCGAGTCCGTGGGCCGGAGTGGGGCGCAACAAGCAAACAAAGCTCCCAAGCAATAGGCGCCACATCACCACCATCATTCCACCACCCGATCGATGCTCGCCCCTCCCGCCCTCCAGGGTTGGTGGAGCCGAAAACTGGTGCGGGTGTGGGAAAAATCGATAACTTCACCCCACTCGGTTGGCTATCGGTGGGTTTGAGCTGTTTTGGCGCGCGGTTCTCGGGAGGAGAGGCCAAGGGTGTTGATTTACTTTTTAGGGGGTTTCGTAAGGACGCGAACAGGCAAACGTCCATGATGGCAGGATAATAAAGAAATCTAGTCATTAGGCACGGTATAGGTACGGCGGGGGCGTGTGCAATCGGTAGGATCTGAAACGCGTTATTTGCCTTCCCCGCGGGCGCCGGGAGGCTCTTCAAGGCATCATTTCAACTCCGATTCCCGCCGTGTCTGTGATTGAAGGGTGTCATCGATTCAGCGCGACAGTGTTCATAAATATCGTGCAGGGGCTGGATGCCCCTTCGGTCCCAAAATCAGGTTAGATAGTTTATAATCACCCAAGCAACAGGACGGGTCTCGCCAAGCTGGTGGCGAATGTTCGGAATAGGCCGATGCTGCTCCGTTGACAGCGTGTGTGTGTGTGTAGCCCTCCGCATGGATGAACGCTGATATTGCCACACACTTTGTTGGCATTCCGGCGGAGGAGTGGTTATTGCTAATGACCGAGCGCGGTGGGCCACCATCAATCGCTCGATGGCCTTCGTGGCCCAGCCACGGCCGATCTGTCATCGTTGCTGTCGGCTGAGGGTCAAAGGTGGATCCGTGATTGGAGTACACGGGCGCTAGCGTGTGTCCCCCAAACCCTAGGGCACTGTGGACACGATGTACACGGGGCTCGGCCACGGGTTATATGGAATATACGGACAAGGTACGGCGCTAGAGCTTTTCAACAACTTGTGGCGGTAATTATGTTTGCTTACTTTGCTGTAAATTATTCACCCGTAAAGGAGGCTTAACGGTTGAACGCGATGTCACAACTAATGGGAATCACGCCGAGTTGAAGGGCTGGAGCATTATTCTGGCCCCCCGGGTGGACGTGTCCGTTCGGGAATGATCTTGACAAAGTTTGCAAAAGTTTCTCTGTTCGGATCATTTTGTTTGGCGTCAAATTTTTGGAGAAAGTTTTTAACTCCTCGCTTCTTCCTGCAGTTTACTAAGTTAGTGTTGAACATTGAGTTTTAGAGTTTGTTCGATGACCTTTCCTCAGTAATGCAATCTATGAAGCATGCAAAATTTATCTAGATCATCAATATCGTTAGGAAAATTTGAAGAATAATGTTTGATTTTATATCCTTATTTCGTTTGCGTTGTGAAGGAACGTCGAATTACAAATGCAAAAGACTACGCTATTGGCATTAAGGATTGCATGAAAATGCGAGTGAAAAAACCTTTCCACACCCTTTCTTTCCATCAGCCACTGTCTGGACAGGTCCTTCCGGAGTTCGCTGGGGCGATTCACCTTTGGGCGAGTTCGCGGGATACCACCATCCACGTGCTATCGTACATACGCACATTCACGTCAGCAAGCTCTCAACACTCCCATCCAAGTAGGCACAGATGGAGGCGCCACGCTTTTAGAAAAAAAAAACAGGAGTAAGAAAACCACTAGGTTGATTATACCAAAGGGCAAAACAGAAGCACACTCCTTTGGTGAGGGGAGAAGAAGGGGCAGAAGCACTGGAAGCAAAATTTATTACGCCATCAGTTCAACGCCTCACACACACACACACACACACATAGAGACATAAATGGCAAATGTGAGGACGCGCGGAATAATGTCCTGACGCGGAAGTTCCGACCCGGTGCTGGTACGGAACTACTTCGTCGCCCAAAATGGTCTGTATGTGTTTTTGTGTTGGTGTAGTATTTTAGCGTGGCGTAAAATGGGAAGTTGGAAACGGAAAAGCTGGGCAGGACTGGCAGGAAATAGAGTGTAACGATCTAAAGGGGCCATGACGTCATAGACATTGGAGTGTGGTGTAATGGGAAGTTGAAGACTAAGTTCGAGGGAAGCATTGTTGGTGTTCCGGGTGGGTAGCTGGCGTTCAAGAAATGCATGTATATTTATATTTTTTGTTTTGTTTTTGTGTTATTGTCTCGTAAACTTGCGCTTGGTGTAGGGATTGGGTTAAAGTTTTGGGGCCTGTTATTTTGCTGATCGTCAAATATGGCTGCTACGGTTGTGCAATCAGGGTGCCATATGGAATCTGGCCTGGGATGTTAACATGATGTTTGATAGGATAGTCCTCTTGTTTGGATTGTAGATATTTTGATTCTAGAATTGGAGGATTTTATTTTATGGATATTGAAATTCTTTATCATACTTTTTGAGATTATCAATTCTTCAAAATTCACGTTTACATGTTGCATATCGGAAACAGAAGAGCTTAAATACTTGCTATTCCGACATCCAATCAAACAATAGCAAATAGACAGGTTTAATACCCCGATCAATGATTATCATTAAAAATGTCTACACCATACTATGTTGACGTACGATTGATCCTTTACCCACACCGTTTACCCACTCGTTCCCTTGTTTAACCAACCAAGTAAGGGGACAATGGTTTTGCGATGTTTACTATCGGGACGGTTTTGGTCTCTGTTTTGGGATCCGCGGGCAGAACGGTAAGGGCTTCTCTTTTGCAACAACTTTGCATATCTTGTTACTTCCATACAGCCCCCGCCCGGGCTCCATCCCCTTCACCCGAAATGCACACAAAGAAAGACACACATCGCTTAAAGAAAGTGTCAAAAAGGTCTCTCCCTCTATCGCTTTGGGTGTTTTGTATGAAATGCGCTACGGCAACATATCACTGATAAGCTGTGGCCTCCTCAACAAAGGGTACCACATCTATTGGTTTTCTTGGCGTCATCGTCGTCGTCGTCTCTCTTTTTCTCTCTTTCTCTTCCTGCACGCTATCCTGCAAGCCGGCTAGTGCAAGCGACCGTCCACGCACGCACGTCACGTTCGCTACCGTCATATCAGCGCCGTGTGTAAACAGAAGCGTGGTCGCGGTCGCAACCCACCGACGACAACAACAACCCGACCCGGACCCGACGCGGACGGACAGCAGCACGTGAAAATCCCGAAACCCGAAACCATGAGCAACGAAACGATGGTGTATGCGCGCGCACACGCAAACACACGGCTCGTTGTGTTCTGCATTTTTTTCTATTCGATTTTGTAGACCCTGTTTGGCTACACGCACGCAGCACACAAACAAAACAGACGCCATTCTGTATCCTCGCCGAACGTAGGGCCACCGCCTGGGGAAAAAAACCCGTTCCGATGGTTGCCGGGTTGCGTTGCGGTTTTTGCTCCTGTTAGCATCTAACACCCGCACACACGTGCACACGGACGGACACACGTTTGCAGGGGAATGCCCCGAGCGCATGGTACGCGAACGAGAGTCGGAATAACGCTCTCTTTCTCTCTCTCTCTCTCTGTCTCTGGGGCGCTCGGGTTTGCTCGCACGCACATTTTATCTTCGCGTGAATAGGGGAACGCGCGCGCTGGCCGCGTTCGAGCAGCTGGTTTTCGAGCAGTGAAGAAAGGCGCCGCTCCTATAGTAATCTAGTAAGCTCCGGCTAACGCTCTCGCTCTTCCAGTTTACTACGAATGGTTGCCGCGATCGGTTGCGCTTCTTGGGGCTTAGACAGTGCTGCAGCGTGTGAGTGTTCGTGTGTGTGCGTGTGTGTGTGTGTGTACGAGCGTGTCTACCAAACGGTGTGCAATTCTGGTTTCGACACTCTGGGCCATTTTGCTCTGGTCAGCCGGAAGAAACACGGTGCGTTTTCGGGTTATTGCTTGTGTGTTTCGGTGTGCGACAAGCGAAGGTTTGCCGGTTTCCCGTGGGCTACCGGCCAACTGAGGAACAAACGTGCAAAGAGCGTACCCACGTTCTTGCAGAGCGTGGCACGATCGAAGAAGCCCGCGGCAGTGTGTATTGTTGCAAAATGGTGTACAACGACTGGTGGGATGGATGGATGTCTCCTGTGTCGCAAACTAGCACCAAAATCAAGAACGCCTCTATTTACACGCTGCATCGGTTGCTCGGACGGTTTCGGTTCGGTGTATCGTCATCATCGATCTGAACTTTGCCTTTCCCTTTTTGTGCGTGCGATGCGTGTTTGTGTGAGCGTTCGCGCGTATCTATTCGTTTTTTTTCTCTTTCCTGCTACTGCTGCTGCTGCTGCTGGTGTCATCTATTTGTATTCCGGTGTGCCGGACGGGAACATCTGCAACCTATTTTGCGTTTGCTCGCATTTCACATCAAACGGTTGTGAGCGCGTGTAGTTTGGTTTCCGTTTCACCACGAGCGCGCGCGTTTGTTTGTAGCTGTGCTGTGTGTGGTGACGGGAACGGGGACGCGGGAGCTACCATATGGATCCGATTCGAAGGGTTCGCGTAAGCGCGTGTTGGTGCGGCGGACCCCAAACCGACCGGCAGGTACGGTGCGATCGGACCGGGAAATTTAAGCCCGGCGCGTCTGTACTGGCGCGGTTTTTTTCTATTCCCCCCTTCCCCCCCCCCCTCCTTTCACCTTCCACCACAGCACCGAGTCATCATGTGTGTCTACGTGTACTTGGATGAAAATGTGCAATCCATCTTAGTAGCCGTCACCCGTCGGAGAGAGCCCATCGCAGCTCGCAGCTCGTTGGTCAGGTGTTCCGTTTCAATTTGCCCCCCCCCCCGCGTGTTACGCTCGTTTTCCCTTTCGAATGGTTTTTTTTTTCGATCGCCGAACGCCGTTGGGGATGATCTTGTGCTAAGCGCGAAAGTGCGCACACCGGGGCGCGTTCTTGAAACCATAAACAAGCGAAAACACAAGTGGCCCAAACGCGTTGGTGAGAGTGGAGCGATGGGCGCAGGGAGCAGTGCCGCCATGGCTACCGAAATCAAGCAGCCCGAACATCAAACGACCGAAGTTCGAGGGGGAAGGGGGTGGGAGGGGAGCGGGAGAGGACAAAGTTACCCAACCCTTTCCCCTGCTCTTTCTGTTCTGGGGATACTCCAACCAACCCCGTCCAGTGTTTACATCAGCTCGAGGTTTGAGTTTTTTCGTTGTGTGTTGTATTTTCGGTTGTTTTTTCCCTCCTTTCCCCACTAAAACACCTCCACACCTCGACCAGTGAAACCGGGCATGACCTCGAGTATGGCGACGTCACTCAGGCCACTGAGGTTTGGGTCTTTTGGGCCCCCGGCTCCGCCTGTGTTTGTTGGTTGACCTCCCCTCTAAAGCCAAACCGTCTCGCTGGGAAAACCGAATGCTTCGTGGTACAGTTAAGTGCGCTACTGTATGGGCAGAATAGGGATTTTTCCTCTCTTCAACCGAATTCTTTCGATCTACAAACACACAAAGACGTACTCACACGTACCATACAAACAACCCGGATAAAATAAACCGGTGTCCAGTTTCGGGACCAGCTTTTAGTACAAACAAATCGCCTTCTGAAAAACAATCCCTAGCTGATATCGGCGTATGTGTGTGTGAGTGTGTATGTGTGTGAGTGATGCGTTAAGTGCTCTGTGTTGAAGAGGAAAAAAAAGGGAAAATCTAGGCGAAAAAACTGAAATGTGATTTCTATCACCGAATGCAAAGGGTTTCTCTCAGTCTCTAGTTTAACATTGTAAGCTTCATCTTCAATCTGGAAAATCTTATTTCTACGTTGTCAACATTCTGTGTCCAGGAAGCGAAAGTTCCATTACTCTTGATATTGTTGAAATCCATTTTACGTTGTTTTGCCATGATGTACCACCAGCTGGCTCGCGGAAACCCTGTAGCGATGGGATGAAAAAAGAAAAAGGGAAACAAAAAACGGCTCTACGGATTGTTAACACGAACGATGCCAAAAGTGTCAGATCTCCCGTATGCCGCTGATGGATGAATCGGATTCGGTTTACACTTTGATTCCGCTGGCTTGTCTCTCTGACACCTTTAATGTTCACCTTCATTTTTCCACTGTTTCGCCCTTAAAACCCCGAGTGTAGGTTTTTTCCACACCTTCGGCAAGCCGGCTACACGCAGCATTAAAGCATGAAACTGATAATGTAGAGAGCAGTGGGCAGGATAGGTGTGCAAAAAGTGTGTAAGTGTGTGCATAAAGTGAAAAAAGGGAAAAGGGAGAAAGGGTGTGTGTTTTTGGATGTCTTTAATAGCGCGCGAAGTTGCCGCCCTTTCGAGTTTCGTGTTCTCCGTACCAAGTTGAGTGAGTGAGTGTGTGTGTGTGTGTGACATCTCGAGGCGTTTATCCGAATTCTGGCCGTGAATCAGTGGTGCTGGTGCATCATCATCATCATCATCATCAAGGTTGAGCTGCACGTTTGAAGATTCGCGGGACGAAGCGAACGCCATGAGCGTTGGCTACTGCTGCGACGGTCGCGCGTGCGAAAGTGTGCAGAAAGTTGTCCCGATCTCGCCAAGCTACAGCTGGCTGGACGTGAAGTGAGCGGACCGGCAAACGGACCGGCCTCAGCAACCCAGCAAAGAAGCAGGCAAAAAAGCCAAGCCAGCAGCAATCATTGCCAGCGAGCAAATATCACACAAGGTAAGGGCTCGAAATACAATCCCTCTCCTCCCGAAAGATTGCCGTAAAATTGCTATTTGGGGTCGGTGCCATCCAGAGCCATTTGTTTTTCCCATCTTGACGAATGCCATCAAGATAAAGTACAGATTCGTGTTTCCCGTAGACAAAAAGACACACAACTAGTAAGGGGAGCGTACACAACCCGCTTTTTTTACTACACTGCGGATCGTGTTTATTGTTTACCGTCGCTTGAAACGGGCTGATAACTTGTGCATGGGGTCACCTCCACCGCGGTTCGTCCGTGGTTTGTGCGCGTGGTGCTGTGCGCGGGAAAGCGAAAGATAAAGTTTAAGCTTATCGCAACCCCATACGCAACCGGATGCGGCAGGGTACGCCAGCGCACCAAGCGAAAACGAGCGCAAGACACAAACACACGTCCGTCAAGCGGACTGTCGAACTGTGTCTTGTCGTCTGGAGGGTTGAGACAGGAGCGTGCTTCTACTAATTTCTCAACCTTTCACTGCTGCTTTTGTGGCATTCTATCACAGTTAAAACAAATCCGCGCGATATAGAAACATGTCAGACATCTGATTCTAGTATGTAGGACAGCAGCATCAAGGGATAGGGGAAGGAATGCATGTTACACATTCCAATGTTATTACATTTTCATCCACTCCAGCGGCTCCCCGATCAGCTCGTTACCTTACCCCCCTGGTCACGACCATTGGCCGGGATGGATTTGATGTCGGCTGCAGGATTTCTGTTCCATGAAGCTCCAAAAAAGCGCTTCGCAGTAAAGGACGATAGATACGAAATAGAGCCCAGCATTATGCTTTGTGTGTGTGTGTGTGTGTGTGAGTGACGAGAGCTTCGAAATCGAACGACTTTTTCTCGTTATTAAATTCGGCAGAAACGTGCTATCGTGCTTTCCATTTGCCGTTGTATTTTTTTCCGGAAATGGAGTCGATATAATAGTACGCCGTCTTTCGCACTGTGTGTCAAAAAGCAAATGGAAAGATCCTTTAAAAAACAGATCCAACACAAGACAGCATTGCTTCTTCTCATTTTTTCGATAAGGGTTGTCGCATTCTGGCCACCCGAATATTCATTTCCCTATTCTAAGTAAAATAAGTGTTTTTTTAGGTCCTCGTCTTTCAAAAGTTGTTGTTGTGTGTTCGGAGCAGAGAGTGTGGATGAAATTCGCATTTTGTTGTCGCAAATTGTTCCCCAAACCACACCCGATGCGGGTGAAAAGTTCAATAGCAAAATAATTGCATTAGAGCGTGCCGTTCGGCATGTATTGGTGGTTTTAGGAAAGGGAGGATGGGGAGAGTTCTTTGGCCGCAGACTGCCTGGCTAGGAATGCAATTAATTTGCCGACCTAATTGTGCTTAAAAGCGCGTTGTGTTCGGTGCGGGAGATGATTATTTCTCATAACAGACCCACACACACACATAGAGGGCTGACCAAATGTTGAAAGGCATTAGGTGAACAGCAGTGGTGGCAAAATGTACATATTGATTACCCGAACGAACTCAGTATGCTGGAAATTAGGAATTGATCTCAATGTACGGCGTGTACGCAGAACTGGGCGCAATAATTTCAATATAAGTCAGAATAAATTGGGAAAGTATCTTTCTCGGGTAGGTGCACATGGACAAGGTTTTAGAGCAGCGGTCTCCAAACTAAGGCCCACAAGCGGCACTTCAAGAGATAAAAATCAAGCTTTACTAATATGATGTTGAAGAAATGTAATATATGTCTTCTTCTTCTTCTTTTGGCTCAACAACCGTTGTCGGTCAAGGCCTGCCTGTACCACTTGTGGGCTTGGCTTTCAGTGACTTATTGATTTCCCCCCATAGCAGGATAGTCAATTCTACGTATGGCGGCACGGTCTATTTGGGAATTGAACCCATGACGGGCATGTTGTTAAGTCGTTCGAGTTGACGACTGTACTACGAGACCGGCATAATATATGTAGTTTGAATTTTATTATAAAAAAGAGATTTAAAAGTTCACCCATTACCTAAGGGTAATGTCAAAATGGCGAAGAAATTTAGCCGGTGAACTGAAAAGTTGGGAGACCCCTGAGTGAGCTGAGGTTGTTGTTTTGTTGTGCTCTTTTTTTGTGAAATTTTGCTAAAATATGTTTATGATTTGAGTTTAATCAAAATTGCGAAATAAGCACCACGGTGCTCTGACAATGTAAAACAGAATACGTCGAGTACGATTCTCTGAATAACTGCTCGTGGTGCTCGGTATGATACATCAAACTCTGCAAATGATAAGGTCATGTTCTGTAGAAGGATCATGTTTCAAATTTTGGAAAATGTTAGAGCAGTAGTTATACGGGATCTAGCGATGTAACCAATGATCTAACTCCATCTTCCGGTACAATTAACCACGACCAAGATCTCATGCCCGGCGAAGTCTGCTGTGGGTGTCTTGAAGACTGAGCATGCTCTCTATAATCATATTCAGATCTTAATTCGTGTAACTCTACTGTCAGCTGATAACAGTAGAACAAGCTGACAAAACAGCTACTGGACATCAACTGGAAATTCTATAGTACTAGAACTTCACGTAAGAAGAAATACACCATACAAATGACTTTAAAACAAACTGTGCAAAAATGTAGACCCTTCTCGAAGAGTTTCGAATCGCTTACAGTGCCGTATCTGGATCTGGAACTCAAACGCGTTCATCTTAGCGTCAAAGAGTACTGTTTGTTTAATAATCAACCTACCTTTATCGAATCGTTTTGGAATCGATTGCGACTCGTGCTTATCGTACGCTACCGTAACCGCAACATTGTAATATTCAGAGCCATGGAAAACCTGGCCTGGACATGGGCGCATTTTTTTCCGTCACTACCGGGCGACCGCACACCTCAATATACCACCACTACCCCATTTAGCAATCCCAACTGCATCGAATGTTTGCTATTGAACTTCATTTGCAATCATTGTTTTGTTTCGCATCGAAAGTATGCAAATGTTGTCGCTCCATGGTGCCCCGATACCGAAATGCACACACAGTTCCGGGCGTGTTCCGCTGTTTCGCAAGGTGATGCTGCTACTGATGCTGCCCCGTGTCCCGACCAAATCGGGGTTTACCTTCCCCGGGCGGAACGCGCGATGGTGCATATCGGTGCAAAATGTAAATGAAACAATGAATAAAGAAGGAAAGGGGTGACTGGGCCGATTCGGTGCCAGGAGTGCCGGTACATCGAGCCGCACTCCCGTCCCGTGTATGTTTGCACAAGTTTCTGATTGCATCGTATTATTTGTTCCAACCTTTTTTCTTGTTCTGCTGCCCTGGATGTACTTTGTCGCTGTGGAAATGGTGCCACGTATTGAAAAAGAAATCCTACAGCGAAAAAGCAGGTGAACTTTTGTATGATAAAGCTGGCACGGTAGCACGGTTTGGTTGGTTGTTGCTGCCAGGGAACGTATGTTAAATTCATGTATGTGTGTGTGTGTGTGGATGTGTAAAGGATAAAGGTAAAGTCAAAGACGACACTGTCACACGGCGGGAGCGATTAGTTCATCCTGGGCAAGAAGTTATGTGTCATGTTTATTGTTTGTATGTGTTGGTAGGCTTACAGATTTGTTTCGGATAAAGTTTTCTAGGCGAGTTTGCTATGCTTCACGAAAACATGACAGTGTGAGAGAGAGGGCCAGGAAGTTTCAAAGAAGCAGACTAAGTGGGATAGAGTTGTAGGTAGCCGAAAAGTTTCCTTCATTAAAAAATAAGCTTGTGCTTGTTAAGAACGCTGGGGCGCTCTGCTAGCCCGCGTTTTGGACTTCTTATTGATGTTGTATGAACTTGAGACAGTTGTAGCCGAAGTCACCGACTGAGCTCGAACATCAGAGGCTTTCCTCTGGTGACGCATGACCCACTTTGTGTGGCGTGCCGGTGGGCCCTACCCTAACGTATAATAAATCTTTCCACCGGACAGACCACTCCCACTCCACCTGGCACAGGCAAACATGCTGGTGTGATAAGTTTTTAATTAGTACAAGCCACGCGAAAGAGAGGAGTGATTATTTATGTAACATACATAAAAATCGACCTGCCTGGGGAGGGTCGGGGAATTCCGATGCAGGCTAAACGATCCTGTTTTATGTTCAAATCGAGCAATTGAAGAATTTGAAACGCCCGCTAAACGAATCCTTCGGGGGCAATGGTAAGAACACAAGCTCAATATATCCATTAACCAGGGCAAAATCGTTACAATCATCGAGTTGGAACCAAGTGACAGACTGAGCAATGCAGTCCGATGTTCCTGTCCGTTCTATTATTGTTCAGCAATGCCACAGACAGGTAAGGAACCGTTCGATGCTCCTTGTTGCATCAAAACACATTATTGGCACTCTCGCTGCTCTGCTGTGCTCTCCATCCATGTCGCACCAAATCAACGTTCGACAACGTGACGGACGATCGGAAGCTGTTTGGAGCCGTTGGTGGTCGCCTTCTTATGCTCTTCTTGCTTCGGCGATGAAGAAGAATGCTAGAAAGGGAGATTAAGATGTATCTTCACCTCCACGCTCTTATCGTCCCATTCTCAAGTCGAGGGTCGGTTGCCAATTTACGTCAAATAGTCTTTTCGCCCCCAAAAGCACTCGAGCCGACCTTTCCATCAAGCTCTGCCTGGATGCGGATGGTGGATTGTCGAGATGTGGTGCAGTGTTCTCGAAAACTCGTTCGACCATCTCTGCTCGATTGCTCAAGAAAACTCCCATAAACGTCATCGGCCGCCCCAGAGAATGCAGGACAACGGGTAACAATGATCGCTGCAGCATTGGTATGTGTGCAGTTTTGCCTCGGGGTCGTGTGGGCGACAACACAACCGGCCACAACTGTTCCGTCCGCTGCTGGCTGCAAGCGCAAGCGACCATGTGTCTGGCAGTCGCTTATAATGAACGTCCGACGCGAGGATGGATCGACCATTACGTTCGCTTTTATTTTTTATTTCATTTTTTTTTCAGAAAGAAAGTCTCCTTCCACGAAGAACGGCTGCCTTGCCCGTTTTCCAACATTTTTATGTCGTGCCGGCTGGCCGGTTGCGGTGGAAGTTATAAAGTTCTAACGAAACGAGTTTATGCCGCGCACGAAAACCGGGACGCTTCACGACCCCGCCAGCTGTACAGTGTGGCTGTGTGCGTCCTTAGCGAGCAAATGGCAGCCGGCAAAGCGGGCCTGACATTGGACTTTGCCGCTTGCCGCACTTTCTAGGGCGACATACTGAACCTGACTTTCGCGAGCTCTGCTCGGTGTTCGCTTGGTGCAGCAGGCGGGACAGGACAGAGCGAGTGCAAAAGAGGGTAGTAGCAATCATTGTAGCTCTGTGCTACTGCTGCACCAGACCAGAAGGCAACCAGGACTCCATTCGTACCGAAAGTGAATGCATTTCATTATGGTGCCGCCGGCATTTTTGGTGCAATTGTGGTGGTTGGTGGTAGTAGGACCATTGTATCGTATTATTTTGTGGCACTGATTTCGTTTCGACTCTGGGTGCGACCGCTGGAAGCTTTTTAACACTTTGGCCCGCTTTGTTGGGTTTATTGGACTTTTCATTCAGCTGTCACCGGTAATAAGTTGGGCTCATAAAAAAAACAAAACGGTGCTGCTTATTAAAATTTACTTCATTCGTTGGTGAGCTTTTGTGCTGTCACTCGGCAGCAGTGGTACCAGAATAGACAGAGTGTATAGCGAGTTTCTTTAGATTTCTGCTGCGTCATCGTAGCGGAAAGCATCTGCAATGGTTGACAGTAGTGGGTTCTAAATACAAAAGTGAAAATAAAATAGGGCAAGTACTTCCTTCGGAATTTCAATTGAATGTAGGCAAAATGGCCCAAAAATTTGGCTTACGAGATTGATCCATGGAAACAATGAATTGCCATTTGAATATGGATCTGACACATTTAGATCTTCATTGATAAGCTACACTTTTTGACTCTCGTTAAAAGATGCTCACAATGTTATTTTGTCGGTAACAGTCGATCGTCTCAGTATTGGCGTCATTGCCGTCATAGCCAGCGAGGAAAGGTAAAAACTGGACGAATTATACAGTTTTTTATGACGCTTTCACCATAGAATGATATTCGAAAGATTTGATGACATTTTCAGTAGTGTAAAGTAAATAAATATCGAAACTTTCAACAGTTTAATACACTAATATTTCACTAACTCTACACAAATGATAACGAGTCATTGCGTACGGTTTGAAATTTTGGAGCACCAGTTTACGGTTACCACGGCGCACACTCTCGCTCCACACTCCGCTAATCGATCTTTAAGTAAAATTCGATATTAATTGTGTGCGCTCGATATTATCTCACCACATAAATCGATTACCATTTACGTCGCGCGGCTGACAGCTTTGATTAACTCCAAGGTAGTGCACGGGACAGGCCTACCAGTCGCTTCGAACCATATTTCCATGCCGTGCATGCGTGAGTGCTCTTTGCTCTGTTAGTCATTAGCCGGTGGATGAGATTACATAAATTAAAACCATGGCGACCGGGAGCATCAGTTTATGTTCACCTGGAACACAACGCACTG
Organism: Anopheles coluzzii; assembly: GCF_943734685.1. Taxonomy (NCBI): domain Eukaryota; kingdom Metazoa; phylum Arthropoda; class Insecta; order Diptera; family Culicidae; genus Anopheles; species Anopheles coluzzii. The sequence goes on from NC_064670.1 coordinate 114,511,504, forward strand.
TCTTAGGAGAGCTGTCTTCTGTCGAAGTGCCGAATCGGCCCGGAAGATGAGCCAATGTGCGTACCAGCCTGTGTATGTGTGTATCTAATCAAATAAACATTGCCGGTCCTGGGATGAGGTGCGATGATCATTGAGTGATGCGAGCGGTGCGCGCGTACGTTTAGTGTGATGAGGCAGTAAAATTGTGCCTCCCATCATCAAACACCTGGCGAAGCATTAGCACGCTCGCCCGGCATGTGGCGCCCGTGTTCCGGTCGCAATGGGGCTGAAGGGTAGGCAGGGCGAAGCGGCGGCGAGGTTGTAATAAATTCACATTACCCATGATGCTGAACGAGAGGAACAGCTTACGGCGGGAGGTTAGAGCAGCATTTATTTGCATTAGAGCTTGCTTGCTGAAGGATTGCACGGGTAGCACAAGCAGCAGCAGCAGCAGCAGCATTCGTGTGAGGCTGATAATTATTACAGCACAGGGGATAGGGCTATAAAGCATACACGATGCGCCCATTGCTCCTATGGGCATCGTACTCGGTCCACAATGGCTTAATTTGAGCTTTTGGCTTTTTGATGCTGCGCCGAAAAGTGATCCAAAGTAGTGGGTGATCTTATGAGCTATAGTTTACTTTAAAGCACGCATTGTATTGAGTTTGATTAAAAAAATCTTTATCAGGTGTAATTTATATTCTAGTATCTAACATATTTAGTATCAATATTTCCAGTCTGAACACATCCTTCCGGGATTTCTGTCGGCTCGAATGAGTACACTTACTGTGCGAGCGAAACGCTTCCCGATTAAATATGACACGCGAGACAGATCGTACCCTACCACAAACCAGCCGAGTTAATGCGATCAAATATTCGTACGACTGATTTTCTCCAGACTCCCGAGGCGCACACAACCATGTGCCCGCAAGCATTCCGAGAAATCCGTCCATCGATTCTTGATTCAGTGGTTCGTAAAACAAAAATAACCAGAGCAACGTCACTGAAGCAGCGCGGCAAAGGGTGTAGGACTAAAGCATATCACTCCCTATTGCCGGAGTGGAGAAAAATTGGCCATCGTCATCGTCAGCGGGAACCGAGCGTGTCGTCCCATGGTGCGATTCCAACGGCTCCGACTGTCCCGCGTGACATACGGATGATAAATTATGGTTCACGTTGGTTGCTTCCTGCTTTTTGCTTCCCTTACCGTTCGCCCTTTGAACATGGGTGGTGTGATTCCAGCAGCCACAGTAAAGGAAGGAAAATAAAACAACGAGCCAGGGGCCCTCCAGTGCCGGCATGTCCTTGGGTTTCCGTTTCGGGTTTCTAAGAGTTCCTTAACCACGGAAAGGATTATATGATATTAGCAGGCGGCTACTAGTTCAGCTGCTCCTCCGACACGCAATGGATTCTTGGGGTGGGCTTCACACACGCACATACACACACACACACACTGTCTGTGTCTCTCTCGGGATTATTCAGCAAAAAAGCCTGAATGTTGTTACTTCGAGTCGTGGCGATGAAGGTCGTCAGTAAGGGACATCCCAAACCCAATATCCTTTGCCGTCTGGGCAGCTGGCGTGTATGTGTGGTGTGGTGCGGAGACGAGCAAAGCTCATGGGGCGAAGGTTGTGTATATCTCGCGGTTTGTAACGGCAAAACCCTCTGATTCGCTCGGTCGGTGATTGCTGTGTAATCAGTTTTCCTTTCCACTGGGGGACAAGCCGCACACGCGCTGCATGGAGCGAAGGAGGGATGTGATTTTTTTTTAAATACAGGGAGGACACTTTAGATTCTCGCGTGGGTGGAATTGGGATCGTGCGTGGGATGGAAGACATGTGTTAATTATTATTTATAAGCACGTGCGTGTGTATGAAACTGTAGAATATATTATACGTCTTCCTCGTGTTGTGGTGATTGCAATTTTAGAACATTCTTCCATGTTGGCGATAAAAGATGTACAACACGTTGACAAACGAATTTTGAAATATGATCCAAATAATGTTTTGTTGAAGAATTTCTCAAGAAAATAATTCCGATTTACCATCATCACGACAACAAAAATGGACCAAATCTTTAAAGCTGTGAAGCATTAAAGCACAGACCACGAAATAGCGAAAACGTTAACGTTACCTCACGGTCTCCGCCTTGTTTCACACTAAACCGTTCAAAGGATCAAACAGTAGTAAAACAATTACGAATGATTAATTGTTGGCTCGATAATTTAAACCATCAGCTGCCTTCTCGCCTTCCAGAAACCATCCAAAAGGATCGGGAAAGTCGTAATACCTCACTCGGCGGTAAACAATGCCCAAGGCGACGTTTAATCTTGCATTTTTCGAATTAAATAACCTCAATCTCGTGGTAGAACGGGGCCACGGTGTTTTTAACCTCCCTGTCCACCATTTGCCCGCCCTCTCGCTTTCTGGACCGTAATGAGCCCGTCCCGGGCGGTTCATGAAATATGAAAACGCATAAACCATACCGCGCCCATTGGGTCGAATTTACGAAAATATCTTTACGGCCTGCCTGGCTGCCTGCCTATTCCCGTCCCGGTCCCGTCCGCAACGGTCTGCTCGGAACAGATTTTGATGACCGACCGCAGCGCCGAGAAGCTGAAAGGAGTTTTCAGCTAGAGGCTGCTGCGTTTCAAGCGCCGGTTTGAAGCGCGCTTGGAACAAATGCACCGCTTTTACACCGCTCGCAACAACCGGATAGGAGAGCTCTCTCAAGTGGCTGTCCAATTTTAATGTTTCTGAACAACTTCAAATTAGATTCTGGCGGCTCGGCTGCTGCATTCATTATTATTGCCCGACCAGAACCATACGCGGGGGAAAGGGGGGAAATAATGGAAGAATATTGCAAGAAAAACCGGGACGAACCTGCGCGTGAAATTATAGTACACATAATTTACAAAATGTCTAACCGAGGCTAACACTTCGGCTCTGCGTTTGACGAACGAGACCTCCGTTGCGTCGTAGCTGCGCTGACGAGCCGGGGAATGGGTGATGTGGCTTCTGGTCGCACATTGTGTCGCGCTGACGTGCACGCTGAATGTTGTATATGGTACGGCGCGAGAAACATTGCGAATTAACCCAATTAATTATTTTATACTTTGTTTATTTTTCCCTTCTTCGTTCCGATGCGCGCGGATGGTGCGGACGTTGGCATTGGTGGAAAGGCATGACACAAGGCATGTCGATCTCCGGCAGCAGTACCTTCACAGTTCAGGCAAAGAAACAAAAAAAATATGCTTGCGGCTGTCAGCACGCGTCCTGCACGCGTCCGCACCACGCGCGCAGCTGCGGTTCACGGAGCATCGGTTGGGTTTGGGTATTGATGTTGGGAAAGTAAATTTTCTCCACTGCCGAACAGGAGCTGCCGTTCCAGCCCGCGTGTCTTTTCTTTTTTTTTGCTCTGTGGTGGTGTCTCGTAAAAGGCATTCGTGAACGCCAGGGTTTGGCATGAAATGATAAGTTACCCTGGCTTGAATAATGATTTTTTGTCATTGATATTTTATTGCATACTTCAAAATAATTTATTGAAAATTCCAATCAATTTAAAATGAGCTAAATCTGCACAATAGGCCCTGGGATAAAAAAAATCGTTATTTAGTGTTTTTGGTTTTGGTCCTTCGAGCCGGATCTTAACCAAAGACTTGAAAATTTAAATTCAAAAAGGCCACCTTACACAATTAGAGCATCTTGCCTATGGCAATTGGACCTTTCAATAGTGTTCAGCATCCACAGTTAAGTCTCTATGAATCATACTAATACAAAAGTTAAGATAAGCATAAGTATCAAATTTATCTCTCACGCCATCTCTTGATCTGTTCAGATCGCACAAAAAAACGAAAGCGGTATGTTTTTTCTTCTTCCTAAATTTCCACTTTTACATCCCGATGCGCGAGCCCGGTTATGGAGTTGTTTACTGCTCGGTTGTTTGCATGTATTCGTTACAACCCGCCGTTTGACGTCATTAACCGGCTGTAGAAATTGTGTACGATTTTTTCTTCGCCTTTTTTCCCTTTACCGCGGCCTTTCGTTCCCCCACACAAACTTCACCTTTCGCTAATTTCCCGCCCAGCGTACCAAACGGCACTGCCAGCCAGCGTCCGGGCTGATGTAGGAGTTTTCGCTCACTCGATCAGTGGTGTGTCCAACCCAAGGGGAGGGGGGTTACCGTTTTCTTTCGCCGTGTGTTTGCGCCTGCACCTAAACCTCCTGAAGTGTTAGCATGATACGACGAACCTCTAGCGCGTTTGGTCTTCCATTCCGTGCGTTGTGTTTCTTCTCGCTGCTCCCCGATGTGGCGAATGCAACGGAAAGGCGTTGGTGTGGTGTGTTTGATGTTTGCAATAATTTTGCTTGTTATTACTGCTGATGAAGGTGGGTGCGCTGTGGTGCGTTTGGCTGTGTTTTGCGCGGCCAACTTTTCTGTTTTCATTTGCCTGACCGCTTTGTTTGTGCACCGCTTACCTTCGGGGCGGGCGAAGCGAATTTTCTTATGCTTAACTCATTAATCTTCGCCAGCTCCTCACGCCAGTTCGCACGGCGTGGCGGCTTGTTGTGATGGTTTCATTAGTGCCCCGGGCACATACACACATACAACGATATACACATGTGTTTGCCATTCCCCATTTCTCGTCCGGTGTTGGTTTGGCGGAAGTGCAGAGCGAAATTTAGTTTCCAACCAACCTGTATATACACCTCTTTCACCATTCTTTTTTTTACTAGCAGAACGTATAGAGTGGTATAACACGAGGGTGGGTCAATGGTGAGGCCGTTTAGTCGTTTGGGTTTGTTGAATTTTTAAACGGGAAAAAGCAGAAAACAACCTTATCCCCTGTGGTGTGTAAGCGAAGTTTTACTCGTACACACATTTATAATTACCCTCCAGTTTCTCCAATCCCGTCCCATACTTTCACCGTCCAAAAGTTTGCATTCCGGTCCCCCTCCTGGACGTGGTTGGCATCAGAGTGGAAATATAAACGAGTCGCAATAAATTGAACCTTGGCCTAAATCGAAGCGATCGGGGGCGAGTCTTTGATCTTAGATTTGTGTTTTCCCGCTTTCTTGTACATCACAAACATGAGTGATGCTCGATAAATTCGCGCGGTGCAATAAACATGGCACAATACTGAGGTGTTGCGGTTTGGCAGTGATTCGAATCAACACCGATGTGATTGCGGGGTTGAGCTGTAGGATATACTGTGTCCCTCCGAGTGGTAAATTAGAATCGTAAAAGTTGCAAAGATTAGCAATGTGGTTAAATTCTCAACAAAAAAAAATTAACATCACTAGAATATATTTGAATATTCATCATAATAAACTTAGGTATTTCAATATAATTACAAATGCATTTTTACTAGTAACTTAATATTAATCGAAAGCATTGCAGTCAATATTGTCAATAATACTATTTGATAATGTTTGTTATAGTATTTTCATAGGTTCAATGTGTATCACAGTTTAGCAGATAAAAATTGTCCAAACGTGTTCTAAAAGGGAGGCAAAATAATAATATGCTTGCAATGATGACCACAACTATATGAAACATAATGGTGCACTAATTCTATGCTTGCAGGTTTTTAGTTTTTTTTTATCTACTACCAGCAAAATTACGGCTAAAAGCAGTCTATTGATCGTGCTGAAAATGAAGGACTGAAAAGATGAAAAGGAAGCAAATGTCCTGACAGGAAGCATCACCACTTCGAATTATGTCGAACGGCTGAAAACATATATTTTTCGATAATTTATGCAGCGGCGCGCGGTACAAGCGTATGGTTCGTCCGGTCGCATGCCGCTGTGCGCTTGTTGAAGAAGCAGAGAGAGCCACCCCTGACCTGAATCATTCATCTCACGGAGTTGGGCGACAAGTTAAACTTGTCAAAAACTTCAGCAAAACATGATGCGACCCCCCTCTCTGGGGACGTTGTTACCCCGAACATGGTCGTTCGGGGTCCGTTCTCTTGTCTGTACATGTGCCTTTTTGCTAGCTGCGCAACGAACTGCTGCTTGCTTTGGGGGATGCCGGGGCGAGCGATGCTATTTAGGAAAAAAATAGAGCACAAATAAAGCGATAGGAGATGCAGTCCGGGGGATTGACTCACGGTTGCTTTTGACGTGCCTGCGTGATACTTGTGCGAAAGGAGAACATCGAATGTCGAGTGCATTCGGTGAACGTGCTTGTATCGTTGAATGGGTTTTTGTTGTTGCTTTTTCGATGCATCCCATCGCATCATCGCACAAACACACACACACACACACACACACCTCTTTTGCGTTATGAGGAGATAGATAAACTGTTCCTTCCTACGATGAAGCTTGACTTTATGGATCACGCGGTGAGCGAAACGTGTAGTGCATCTGTTAGAAAGCACATCCGGACGATGAAAGATGCTGATGTATGCTCGATGATTGCCAGTTCAGAATAGGAGTATGTATTCAGTGATGTTACAGCACACCACAGTACGAGCACTGCGAAGGGAATAAAACATCATCTTGAATTAATTGCATACACAAACCACTTTTTAATACAGCCACAGAAAGGCAAGATAAGTTGAAAAAAAGAGCGACATGAAGCTAATAATTGTGTGTTAGCTTATCTGTGGAACCTCTCGTGTATTCAGTTTTGCTTCAATTTGTTTGTGCATATATTTTTTTCTGTTGCCATAACATGGTACAAACAAAGGAAAACAAACAACGAAACAACAGCCACAGAACACATAAAAAGCAAATGATAAAACTGCTCCCATTGCACGCAGAACGTTCCGAAGGATACATGATGAAATGCAATGCAATACAAAAGCAATGCTTCGGGGGCTGTGAGTAGTGTAAGGTTTTTTTTTGCAATGATGCGTTGCATTATTGCGATAGTAGTTGTCCCCCCTGGCAACCGTTGCAAACGGGAGCGTGCTGTCTCGTTGTCCTTCTGTGGTGCATACAATTTGTATGATATCCAGCTTGCTCGGCCCGGCGTCGTTGGTCGGTCCCTATCCGACCTTTCATTTGGAGGGATTATTTGAGTTGAGTTTTTTACCGGCTTGGCCACATGCAGGGTACACATTGGCTGTGTATTTTTATGCACATTTTGAAGTTTCATTTAACGTATGCTCGATTGTGTTCGTCCTGGTTTAAAGGATGATTTTTTCGATCTTGCAATGTATCGATGCAGTTGGAGCAAGGGGAAATCCTGTAGCGCCTAGGGGAACAAAAGAACCTTTTGCTTTACGGGTAAATGCGATTTTCATAGCGAACGTTTTCATTATGCATTAATTCAGCACCGCCAGCCTAAAATGTAGGTCACTCATGGTAGTATTAATCAGATCTGGTATGTGAAAATATGAACGGATTTGTATGTTTATTGTTCAACAAACAACGAGCAAACATTATTCCATTTTAAACATGCCACAACAGAATGTAAGTGCTTATATTATTGAACCCAATTAAATTGTATTACTGTTTCTAGTTCATGTAACATGTTAAAGCAATCAGACCGATTACCCTTATCTAATTATTTAATGATTGCGAATCTGAGTGCACAAACGCAAACATCTAAAGGTCTTTTGACGTCAAATAGCAGGGCTTTTAATTGTTTGCTTACTCTCATGAACCAATGGAGTCACCTGAAATGTTTGTTTCGTACCCGAAAACATGTGTTACTATGCATGTTTTGCCTCAAGTCTTGTTTGGCTTTAAATACTCTCCACCTTCCACTTCACTCTCTGACAACTGTTGTCTCATAAATTATAATTCTAAGTGCTGTATTTGAACTCTGTCCATAACGTGCTCTGACTACACAATGCTTCGACGTTATTTTTTTTTTTTGTTCGTTCCATATACATTCTGCAAATACTGAGCCGAACCGAACCAAGCTATCTCGTAAAGAGGCAGCATAAAACTGAAGATGATATAAAATCACCCCTTCTCAGTTTACCAAACACATAAGCACACGCACACGCACACACATGCACGGTGTATCGGGTGTTAACACGTTCAGGTTCACCGAGCTTTGGCAAACGTGCATCATTATAAAGCACAGCTCATGTATCATCGGAGATTTTCACACCCACCATTTCGGTGCCATTTATTATGTGTCTCGTCTTGAGGCGGGGTGCATGCCGGTGAGCATTTTGCCGCCATAAAGCTTCCCCCAGCAATGGGTGTGCAACGATATGAGTTTACAGTAAAAGTTTATATTCATCTTCTCGGCGGTTAAGTGTGCCGACCTGTACGGTCGTTTGAAATGCAGCAGTACCGAGGCTAATGGGAAGGATGAAAAACAGCGGATCGTTTTGCGTATCACTTTCCGTTGTAAAGATTTAACACGTATCTCGAGATGCGTGAAATATGCTCAAATACATGGGCAATTTTGTTGGCAATGTTTGTTAAAAACTATACAGGACGAGTACTTGGCCGTGTTATTACGTCCGCCAACAGATCAATCGATTGGAATGTTGATAAAGGTGATTTTGAACTTGATTTAATGGAGCTATCTTTTTCAATTGCTCATCATTTTATCAAAGAATGTCTATTTTTCGTGGCACTGAATGAAGAACTAAAATTTATGAAGAAAATTATGATTTATACAATAGCTTTATAAGAAAACGATGCCCCAACATGTGGCTCATAAACCTCTATTAGACCATTCAATTTATAGGCAACCTTTCTTTATGATATTAGGTCTACTCTTACCCCGTCCTGTTCCATAATATTGCATAATATCGTCTTGCTCCATAATATGCTAAAAAAATCAATTCCATCGAACTGGTAGAACAATACTGCGCCATGAAACATGGCGCTCGGAAACTGGACCATTTTGCCCTAGAAGAAGAACAAACAGTAATCAATAGAAATGGGCCCCATAAATATTGTATCGTGTACGTGTGCTCGTTCGAGCGGAACAATCGCTAAATTACACATCTGCCCGAGGTTAAACGATGCGCGATGCATAAATATATACATTTTTAAACACGCCTAATTACATTCGGAATAGTAACAAGGTTCCTGCCAGTCTTTCTTGGCTGGTGCCGATCCTCGCTTTCTGCCATTTTTATCAACTTCTTCATCGTGACATACTTACTTCTTCACAGTTACAGTGCACAGTAAGGGGAAGGGGTTCGTGGAAGAGACGAAAGATTCAGCTTTTTCTTTTAGTGCTTGGAAAACACAAAAGGAAAATGCATTCCGCTATCGCCGCGCAACTGCTCTAATTTGATAAGAATAGAACGCGCGAAAGGTTATCGTTGTCTTTGTGTGAGTGCTTCTATCAACCCCGTTCTGGGTGGAAAGCGATGGTTTGAAAACGATGAACGAAACACAAACACATAAAGCAAAAAGAAACACATCACGAACCACTACTAGGTTCTAGGATTTCCGCTTACACTCGTCCTACATGCCCGTCTTGGCCCGCAGATAAAGCCCTCGGCAGGCAAGCCTGAAAGTTAGTCGGAGATAATCGATTCTTTTGCGAAGGCGGACATTCTTCTTTTGTTGTGTGTGCTATCGTTTCCCTTTTCTGGTGCTTGCCGTTTGCTCTCTCTCTCTCTCTATCCTGCTCTGCTTCGGTTATGCAACAGAGCGCGAACGCAAGCACGTGCTGCCGGTACCACCACTTGTCAATGAAAATGAGCCGAGCTTTTTGCTAGCCGACGTTGCGTTTTATGCGCTATTATTTCTGGCCCTTTCTTTGCCATTCTTAGTTTTTACTTGTTTCGCGATAACCGGAGCACGTTGGGCATGGGGTAAAAAGTTGCGATTGAGAGGGGAGAGCGCGCCTGGAAAAAACTTCTTATCACACTTGCCACGATTTCTTTACCATTTTCGGGCAGAGCAGTGGAAAGCGGAGTGCAGTGACGGCAAGCGGAACATGTATTTTCTTTCCGTTTTCAGTTGTTTCTCGTCAAAGGGTCAAGTGTTTTTCACCCCCACCGTTCGTTTTCCTTGAAATGATCTTCATCTCGCATTCCCCGGCATCCGCTACCCGGAAAAAAGGCAACGCTACGGGCAATGCATATTTTACGCGAGCGTTCCTGGCAAAAGCGAACGACCGGCGCTAGTTTTCGGTCCGTTTCCGCCGGACGAGCGAATAGGTTGGTTCGGTATGCTTCCGCAGAAGCATACCGCAACCGACCCGAAATTTACTACTTCCGGAAAATCCGGCCAGGAATTGTGGGTTGCCCATTGAGTATGCGAGTAATGAAGGGAGCAGGGGGTGGGGGGGGGGGAGAGTAAGATAATTATCCTTGGGGCTTAGGAACCGACGAGCTTTTGCGGATAATCTCTTGCGAAATCCGAACTTCGAACATCGTCCAGTTGCTGATGTTTATCGAACCTTCTGGCAGGCGGAAACGTTTACAATGGAGCGTGGAGAGGCGGCGAAACCGAACACGCGGAGGTAACGGAATCAACGCCCACCAAAAACATTTTGCCAAAAATAATCGCATTTTCCGGGGCGAATGTTTTATTCCTGACGAGCAGCAATAACTTCCTCCCTTTTTGGCGTTGGCTCTTGCGCACTCTCGTGCACCGAACACAAATACTCAAAGATTCATGGTAGTAATAAAGTTTATTACCATCATCTCATAATCGGCCGGCTGCAACCGCCTGGTTCCCAAATGGTTCCGTACAGTGCCATCCAGCCTGGCTGCTCGGCCAAGGTACGTCCCACAAATGGGCCCGGTAACAGGTCATGCGTAATGATTGCGGGTTAGGTTGGAGGGTGATGAATAAAACGCGTACATATGTTACTGGTGTGTGTGGTGGATGTGGTGATAAATTGTGCTTATTCCAAATACACGATTTAGATAACTAATTAATTGCATTCATATTTTGGAAGCCCGGCCCTGTACGCTGGTAACGACTTTATCACGGCAATGGGACAAATTGATGTGGCATAACTTTGTGCACCGAAGCAGAGATTAATGCTTTTTTATAGCTTTGCAATTTGTAATGCGTATGTTTCGTGTTCTTATAACTGACTTATAAGTGTGTTAGAAATAGTTAAGTCAGTGTTAGAATATGGCAGTATTGTTAGCGACCCCTGTACCGAACAATGGAGTAATCGAATCGAGGCCATCCAAAGAAAAGCGACTAGATATGCTGTAAGACTCTTACCATGGCGGCAGGGCGATGTGTTACCGTCATACCATTCCCGGTGTCTGCTTTTAGGGATTCAGTCGTTGAAAAAGCGCCGTGAGAGAGCTAAATGCCTTTTTATATCAGGACTACTTAACCACCATATTGATGCTCCTACTCTATTAACTGCGATAGAATTTAACGCGCCATCTAGGAATCTACGTACACGTCAATTCATATCCGTCCCTCGTTATAGAACTCGTTTTGGCCAGTCTGATCCTATGTCAGCTATGTGTCGAACTTTCATAAATAACTTTGATTTATTTGATTTCAACATACCACAGAATGTTTTTAGAGATAGACTCAGGACACAACTTGCGTAATAGTTTTATTTTCAAAATACATTTTCTATTCTTGTGCACCTGTTCTCCTATCGATTTATGTACCTTACATAGTCTATAAGCACTAATCCAACACTTTACTTTGTTTATCATGCACTATTCCCAAGTCTAAATCAATGTATCAATTTGCCTATTAACTCGATTCATGCGAACATATTAAATTTATTCGAAAGTGAATTTAACACTTACTGCACTCGTACAGATTCCCTCCGGGGAGGACGCACTCAGCATTGGCACGACCACTGCCAAAGTTAATCAATTTAGTAGCATTGCGGTTTTAATGCCATTAAGGGATGCAGCAGTGCGGAGAGTGTACATTTATCACACACCCATGGCAATTGGCAATTGAATTTTGACTGACTCCATTTGTCCCAGGAGCGAATGAAGTGGTTTTACTTTACTTGCGTCAAACATTGGAACATAATTCCGGTCGACAAAATGCATGCGGTGTCGTCTTCGATCAACAACTGCGCGATATGTGCGCTTTATAATGTATGCGTGGAAATTCAGTAGTACAAGACAGCAAAACAAAAAAGGTTAATTGATAAACAAAGGCAGACATCAGCGGGATATATGTCATCAGTTCATGAAGTCGCCACGATTGTCAACCAATCCTGTGCTGACACAATCGTCGTATGGTGATGCATTATGCAGCAGCGATGATGACGGTGAAATTGATTCTTGCACTCTTCATGGCACCGCACAGTAATGGAGTCAGTGTGTAATAATGTTGACAGTAGCACGTTCTGCCACTTGCTTGCCGTCTACCGTCCGCTGTTGAAACTGTGCCAAATGCAGAGCGCCACACAGCTGTTCTCCCTCTTTGCCACCGGACGGGGGCGATACACTCAATAGTTTATGCTTACTACAGCAACATCCATAACCGATGCTGCTGCTCCCGATGTCACTGGGACAGAATTATGCATGCCACTATCGGGGGGGTTTGCCTGCGAAACAATAGCCCTGTGAGCTGCAGATACCGCTGTCACGGAGCGCGGTGCTGCAGCGTCCTCGAATCCTATCGAATTTGTTCCGAACAGCCGGCAGGGTTGTGGTGCGGAAGCTTTTGAGCCATTCCGGTATGATGTGTCAACCTTTGCAGCGGATCTGCTGGGAGAATCGTTCTTTGTTTTGTTTTCCTTTGTGCCCGTTGATCAGCAAACGATACAAATGGAAAAAATGCTTTATAAATAAATAGAGAAACGAGGGTAGTGCCAACTGTTACAAAATATCATCAGGATGAAGACGACAAGGTAATGTCCCTGAGATTGCACCAGCACTATTTATTCATAACCTTTCATAAGATACCGTTGTGTTTATTGTAAGTTTGTGTTGTGGTTTTAGTTCAAAGAAATTGGTTATGCCAATAGATTTTGGATACAAGTTTGATGTTATTTGGAGTACCCTAATGTCTATAGCGTTTTTAATAAAACATGTATGCTTATTTATGGAGGTTGCAATTGGAAGTTGCTTTCCATCGTGTTCCTTTGTTTGCAATCTTTTAAATGGAGTGATATCATCTACCATATCTCATCAGCCATATCTCCATCGACCAGAGCAGACAGCAATTCCAAAGAGCAATAACTAAGTTATACACTGGATAAGGTAGAGTTTTCCATTTCTATGTTTCTTAAAACGGTTTTACAGATGCAGTAGGAAGAGTTAGATGCTCACGTATGAGAAGATTGCGTTCGTCATCGGGATCAGTTCATATGGGACACTCTTACTCTACTTTCGGATCATTCCCAGTGCTTTTTATCGATTGAAAATGAATTGCTGAAATACTACAATGGTCTTTGCGAGTTCTTGATGTGTTTTTATAGGATCTTCATCGAACGTTGCCTCCCGTCCATCCTTATATGTAATTGGAACTCTGGAACGTTCTTCGTATTTTAAACAGAAACCGGTACATAACTTCTGACATTGTTCTTTCAGCCATAGCATAGTGTCCATTTGCTAACCGCAAAATTCAATGGCTTTTGGTAGACGTTTTCTGTACATTATCAGTAATGATCCCTCTGCAAAAAAACACTTTTTGTTATAAAAGTTACAATATTTGGAGCTTACAAAAACAATGCTGTACTGTACTGTGGCGAAATGAAGAATATTGGAAAAAACAAAAAGATGACATCTCAAAATTAGAATGCTATCTCATTAAACAAACATGCAATAAACGCATGGTGGCATCTAACATCAAAACGCTGCGACTTTATTGGTACTTCTAATCTTCATTGTGTATTAGAAACATCTGAGGAGAGAGCAAATATGTACGACAAATTAATGAAAAAAAATGTTAACCTGAAAGCTCTTTCCAAGTCAGACGTCATGATCCTTCCAGTTTACAATCCTTTATTTTTTATACCAGTTTCTCAATGCAGAGCATATTTTATGCTTTCATTACCAAAGCAGACAGGAGTACCGACCACACACCGCTCCGAAATTAGAGGGCGAAAACTTGCACTTACGCTCCCACGGTTGGTTGGTTTGCGCTGCGGATTGCCCTGCGGAAGGTGCGGTATGTCGTTCTCATTTCGTTCCCCCATAACGACAGTGCCATTTGGCCGACTCGAGCCTTCAACTTAACGTGATTTTGTTTAAGGATTTACACTCCCTGCCCTCTCTGCACAACACGCAAAACTTCAGCAGTCCGCAGCGTTGAGCGACAGCTTTGCCGGAGCCCTTGCCTAGGAAGCGGAGTTTGATCGTTGGGCTACGTTTATGTTTCATCGTTTAAACGGGAAAATGTGTGAAGGAAAGGAATGGAGGTGGGGGCTGTTCGAGCAGTTGGAGACGAGGATACGATGAAGATGACACTCAGCACAGATCGCCCTGGGCGTGTGGACACGTAATGGCACTCGTAACTCACTCAACGAGCACCATTGTAATGGGGGGGACGGCAACGTCCAGAAGTGGATTGCAGAAGACGGCGTGGATGGAATTGTGGGCCCATGCAGCGAACGTTGGCAGTTAAAAGAGAGGTGTTGTCTGTGGAGATATGACGCTCGAAAACTGGACCGTTGGACGTGCTACATTCGCACCAAGCGGACGGTTTAACTCTCCAGCATAACACCACGATTGGAGGATAATCTACGTGACCGGTATGGTCTTTGGACCATCCTGTTTTTTCTTTGGACCCTCCTCCCAGCGGTCCTGATAAGCTTGGGAGTTTTTTTAGTTTGTTTGTTTGCATGTTTCTAACGCTACATCGCTAAGGACAGTGTGTTTCATTTCCATTGGGAAGGTGACTGGGGCGCAGTTTCATCACGTGGCGCTGTCGCGAACTTCGCGAAATACAAATGGCGAAATTTTATTGCCCCGAAAGGAATGACGCAAAAGGGATCGGATAGACCATTGCCATTACAGCAGAGTTGTTGTGTGGGAGGCGAGACGTGGAGGTTTTGCGCGCTGATCGAAGTGTTCTTCTGGGAGGACGGTTGATTGGATGGTGCCTGACGTCGCAGTGCTCGTATCTCTGAGGCAGCGTGATAAATGAATTTCATGAAAACTCGGCATCGGCGGATACCCATAACAGGGAATGGTAATGAGAGGGCGAAAACAATGAGGGCAAGATTGTGTTTTTCCTCAATGGCATTTTTGCACATTACGATGGTTTCGTTCGGCAAACCAGTGTCCGCGTGGAAACCAAACAAACAAAAATTGAGATGATTTCAAAATAAAGGGAGTTCCAATTGATGGCGCATAAAAAATGAAATGATTATTACGTCACGTTTCTTTTATTCTTCCTTTCATACGGCGAAGGGAAAAGATGATATACTTTGAATGTTAAGGCCGGGCTACATTGATCGTACTCTCTGCTGTAATTTCAATTTTCACTAGCGCATCTGGCGGCGACTGGAGGAAGCTTTTTTTGGTCGTCGAGGGAATTGTCGTGCCGGATCTCAAATTTAAGTTGTTTTTTCATCGTTTTTTGCCATGAAAATGGATGCAATGCGTACAGGACATGTGCATCTACCTTTTACAAAACTTTTCTTGTCCAAATTAGGTTAAAATCATAGAAAAATTACATATTTGCTGAAGCGGCTTCAAATTGTTTGGAAAAATGCTTTGGTCAGCCGCCGCTAGGTGCGCTAGTGAAAATCAAAATTACACCAGAGAGTACGATCAATATAGCCCGGCCTTTATAAATAATGCAGTCCTATTGAATGCAATATTGATATAGTTAAAAAGATATACATAGTCTGAATAAATTAGTTCAATATAAATTACATAAATTACAGCGTTCGGGAATGCATTGAACTTCAATTCACAGTGGTTCCGATATCCCTATCCAATGTTTGCTAAGTATTTTGCTGCGTAATTGTTTTCCCAGCATTCATACCTTCATTCTCAGAAAACTCGTCCATCAAAATTGCAACTGTTGCCATTGCAAGTGGTTTGCATAAATCATTACCTCCCGTTTACCATAATCGTCTTTGTGGGGTAAATTACACCCCATATCCGTACAGGAATGCTTAATTAGTGGTAAAAGCATAAATGTTTCCTATCTTCACCTCTGCCTCTCGTGTGCTCGATAAAGCCCTATTTAGCATCCAGTTCCGTCCTGCTCAACACGACGAAGTTGAGAGAGGATAACAACGTCCAGAACTACCGCACCGTTCCCAGGAAACCGGAACACATTAAATCTTATCATGCCAGGCGCATCAAACGTTCTCCGGCTCTTCCGTTTCCCGGGGCCTGTCGATAGGTAAATTTCCCGAAAGATTAGCTTGAAGATAACAGAACGCACTGGTATTATTGTGCACGAGTTGCACCATCCGGTTAAACCGCACTTCAAGTTTCTCCATCATTTGCCAGACAAAACAAGATGGAATGGGTTGGGATGATGTGGAAAGATCCATAATGTGTGCACCGTGCTCCCCGTACAACAACAGTGATGAGCATTTGGGTTCGCATGCGTGCCTGAGACCCGAACGGAAGTGTAAAAAATTTACACAGCTTAATGGGTAGATAGGGCTCCCGTTTGGGTAGTAAAAGGTAATCGTCTCGGCATTTTGTCTTCCTCTCGTTATAAACTGAACCACTCTCCGAACAGGAGAATGTACCGAGGGAGGGTGCAGAGAAAGCCTAAACAAAAACCCCCACTTTTAGATGCTGGTAATTGGATTACACGGAAAGTTGATAGTCCCAGCGGTCCTTATTACCCCGCCCGGAAAATGAAACGTAAAAGAATGCTGCTCCACTACGGGTTGCGGGGCGTCCGTACGTCGGGTTCGGTAGGACACTTTTTACCGTTTCAAACGTTTCATCAAATCGGTAGCCATGAGGCCTTCAAACACCACCGTTACCAAGAATGAACGCTTATTTTGGCCAGTTCGCCGGTGGATGTAATGGATGCTTTGTACCTAGCGTTGAGTGACTATTTTAATGGGTGTCCTAGTCACAAGGTGTCCCTAGTCTCGGTCAGCCATCGGTCAGTGTTGTTTTATTCGCCATTGTTCGCCTTCGAATCGGTCCGGAGTTGTTGGGTTGAGCGATTCACAGTAGCGCCATTCTTTCATCGTCCACCGTCTCTAATCTAGATCATCCTTGCATAATCCCAGCATTGTCATTCAGATCCTGGGATTGGGTGGCAAAAATGGCTGACGAAAGCGTTGAAAGCAAATAGGGAAAACAACCGACCCAACAGCAGCAAAAGGTGTGACACAAACAAACAGAGCAGGCAAAAACAAAAACAAAAAAAGCTGACGTGTCAGGAAAAGCTCATCGCTGGTGTACTGCATTTGACACCGAATTGTCGTCACCATTGCGTCGGTGTCCAGGCTGGATGAGAGCATCAGCAGCTTGAGCAGCAGAAAAAGGAAACCATAATCCGTAACACTTTCGGAAGGGATGAGCCGAACAACGGCAGTCAGTTCCGGCTAACCGAATGCATCAGTGGGAGAGATTACCTGTGGTTTATTGTGTTCTCTTATGGGTGGGTAGAGACATGTTTTGCATTGGTGTTATTAAATGTATCGGAAGAAACCAACACCGAGGATTATAGGATGTTTAGTAGTATATCACACAACGACCTCACCTCAATGCAGCGGATGTTACATCCTTCTTTGGTGCTCAAACGTTACACAACCTATGCACGTAATTTTTCATTGTGATTGTCATTTCATTTGTGTTTTTTTGTATAATGAATGTTATTTATTGTTTAACATGGAATGACATTTATTAAGCTATGCTTTTGTTCTTTTAAAAAGACTTAACGTTTGAAAATATATGGTTCGTTATGTAAATACCACCAATCGGCCGCTCAATCGCTCCAAAAGGCTCCAAACAACGACCCATCACCCAATCAAATGCTTTCGAACTTATTCTTGAACGGACAGGCAAATCTATTCCTGCCGAGCTTTGTGCGCACCTTTATCGCACAGGCAACAGCGAGCGTTCAATCTCCAGCTGTGCGTACTTCCCTCCGATAGCTCTCCATGATCCGCCGGGGATGGGATACGATCGATTATTTTGCCTCAATTTTTGCTCAATTACCAACTGGTCAGCATTATTGTATCTGACAGTGGCGAAAGACGAAAGACGCATCGGTCCAAGCGTTGGCAGCCTAATCCGCACCACATTGCCTGCCGTTTGTTGGTCTGGAAATGATTACAGGCCTTAGCGGGCGCCTGTCATTGACGGGCACTGAGTCAATCAAAGCTACCCGGTGCTGCGAGCACACACCCAGCCACAAAGGAGGCGGCACCCCCTGTTTTGCCATCCTACCGGTGTGGGCAGGCGCCGCAGGTCCGCACCGGGGTGTTACTGTCCGTCACTGGGGAGCCCAACGATGTTAGCTCCACCCCCGTCCCCCGGCACCATACAGCCCCAGTACCAACTGACGTCAATCGGTGGAGACGCACCGATGACGGTGCCGCCAACTACGAGAAGGGCCTCGGGACACTAGGCGTCGTAAAAACTTTTATGCGCCACCGTTTTGATGTGCTGCCAGACCGGGCCCGATGTGTTCCGCGGTGCACTCAGTTAATGTGCTCGATCTTTGCTCGCCGCTTTTATCGCATGATTTTGCGACTTTTCCACGAGCGCGTCACGCGATCAGATACAGGGCAAGCAATTTCCATGATTTTCAAAATTATCAAAACGCTTCTGACTTATGGAGGGAGTGTTTCTTCTATTTGCCTAAACACACTGAACTATACGCAGAGGAGAGAAAGCCGAGATGTCATCGGGCACGACTTTGGGGCACGTAGTTTTGCACAATACAACAGGGGCTGGTTTATTGGGTTTCTTTCATGATACGGAAAATAAACACCACCAGACGTTAAGGTTGATAAATTGTGCCATAAATTGTTACCACCGCGGCTGCTGCTGCTGCTGCTGCTGGGGTGAGGTAATACATTTTTCTTGCCGAAATGATCCTACAGCAGACGTTAATGCACACAGATTCGGTTCATTTAAAAGTGTAGCTTTTTCGTTGTTGTTGCAATTTGTTGTAAGGAATGGCTGTGTCGATTCTTGTTATCTGTAATTGCATGGCAAAATGGTAGAAGTACATTTTAGATAAGCAAATTGTAGACATTTGCGTAATAACGCAATTAAAGCGTAAAACCTTAATGGATTCGTTGAATAAAGTTCTGTCCACTTTTTTTTCTGTTGCCTATGTTTGGACGCTATGTTTGGCGGAATAAATAAAGAAGGCATTGAACATATGGCGCGGTGCTATAGAGTATTATTTTTCATTGATTAGAACGCTACATTAATTACTTTTTTTCATTCATTTTTGTTCTAATAAACAAAGTTTAAACATTTATTTTTAGGCTTTTTTGTAGCTGTCTTCATATTCAATACAAAATTATAATATTAATTTTATTCTAGACATTATATCGTTTGACGATCTCGATTTCTTATAACTGTTCATTTCTTTGTGCTTCTGTATGGCACTTCTAATCTGTTCAAAGTAATCATACTGAGTAGTCGAGTAAGGCTACGAACTTTAACGTATCATGTAATTACCCCATTTACTCTGTTCTTTTATCCACGAGGAACTTCAAATTTATAAAGAAAAACTCTCCCCCAACAAGAGCAACGATCAAATAGAAAACATAACTCCGGCTAGAAAGTAAGTAGTCTCTCCATTCACGTTGCATATTTTGCTTCCCCGTTTCATGTTCTCAGGTAGTAATTATCTTATCATTTTCAGCACAAAAGCATAATGCAGTCCTTGCATAAAGTTTCACCCAAGCGTACCGCACAACGCTCTACTAGAGCGCAGAGCTCTTGCGTGTGTAACAGTGCACACAAATGATGGAAGGATTTACAGCAAACATAATGAATGAGAAGACCAACTGCCTTGTACGGAAATTTTGCTTTTTATTAACACGACAAAAAAAAAAACGGCAAAAGATAATCGCGTGACCCAAGCTTGGGCTACACTCGGTTGGGACTCCATGGTTCGACTAGCCGACTCGTGCCACCGCGACTTTCATTTCCTGGCTAGACAATTGATGTAAGAAAAAAAAAACATCCCCATTCGTAGATGGAACTTTGGACGGCAGCACGCGATAGTGTGGGATGTAAAAAATGTACCGGCCTTGCAGTAGTGGTCGGGGTCTTATTTGCCGCATTGTTGTAACCTCGTTTCCTAGGCAAAGACCAGTCATCGGTCATCGGGCGTCTGCAGCAGTGTCCGCGTACATTCCGCGCAGCGATTTCTCTGTGCGGTCGCTTCCGCATTCACAGTGCGGCGGGTAGTGCAATGAAAAGAATGATTTCCGGTAGCTAATGACTTGTTGAATAATATTATCATCAAACAGTTTAGCCCGAAGGGTCGCGTTTGGAGAGAAGGCACGATACATTGGGCGTGTACTTTGTAAAGAAGTGAGCTTCTTTTGCTTTTCCGGCAGCCCGGATGCCTGGACTGGCCTGACCCGAGCGCGAACGGCACCATTGTCCTGTGCCAACCATGCATGGTAAATTACATGCAAATTAAATGCTGCATGTGAAATGAACTGCAGCTGGCAGTGATTTTTGTTAGCTGTATTGTGTTTGTTTCTGTTTGTGTGTGTGTGCTATGGACTGACATTTTATCACTTCTTCATTTTCTGCGGCTGTTTTGCGCTGGATAAATTGCATAAAGTTGCGAGCTGACTTTGTCCTGTAACAGCTTACAAAGTTTTAACGTTTTTGTTATACAGATAAACAGAATGATGACGGTATAGTTGTGCTGTAGACAGTTATCTAGACGTCTAAACAATGTCAGTGGTGAGTTTTTGATTGATGAGTTTTTGAACTTTTATGATGAATGTTTTTAAACACATGAACCGCAACCGTGTAAAAGAAATATTTTAATTAATTTAAATTAAATTTAAATTAATTAATAAGCATAAATATATCTACGTTTCTTATAGGATTATGAGATTTTATATCATCTTCATATCAATGCTAAACTCGAATGTGCTTGAAAATAGAAATGTGTGTTTTCCCTTTAAATTAAATAACAATCTCCCGAATAAACTTTTAGTCAAACAATCGTAAAGCAAAACCAAATTTTTAAAAACCGATTGTCGTCAGTAGCTTATATTTTTCACTAACAAATACCTCGACATTCTTGTGTCATCCTTTTCTTGAGTAAAAAGATATCGGATCACCAGCACGAAGGAACTCGTCTTCGGTAGAGCGATTTAGCAATAATGTGTTTGTCCACCGGTCTGACACCTCGCCATGCTTATAGGGTCATCGTTTAGCAGTTCACACCCAATGTCGCAACCGAGCCGAGACCCAGTTTGCCAGACCCATCACACAAAGATTTCGCTCTTGTTTTTTTTTCGCTTTGGTTATTCCTGTTCATTCAGCTCTGTTCTTTCCCATCGGAACGCTGTCGGGTCAAAGGACATGCGAAACGTGGACCTCCGTTCTCGCTCTGATGAAGATATATCGACCGGCAGAACGGGAGTTAATCTAACGAATGCTCCTAACCCAGCCCGCCACTGTAAACCCGAATAGGGACCGTTCGTTCGGCCCAGTTTCACTTTCGGTCCCATTTTGCTGGCGCCTGAATCGGTAGATGAACCGTGGAAACAGGCTGAAATAGTACTGCTGACGACGAAACCAACCCCGAGATCTGCGGACCGGACAGCGACAGGGACGATCGTGCGTAATGAGCGAGGAAAATGTGCGATTCATTAGGACGTTGGGATAAAAAATGAGGGCCTCATTGAGGGCACGGTTTTCTTCCCGGGGGCGGCGCGTGCAGTGGTGCGATGGATGGTGACAAATTAAAAGTGACCGTAGCAGGATTAGGATTAACTGGTGGAGGTTGTTTTTTGGCTGCTTATTTGCTCCAGCGCAGCTCCAACCATAAATTCTTGCTGCCAAAACATAATCAGCCTCACAGTGGTTTGCGCGGGTAAGATTAGGGTAGTCAGGCCAAACGGTTTGCAAAGTGATTTCGGGCAGCTCAGACGGTTAATAGAAAATTATGACCGTAGCCGTGGGTAGAGGAGTAATTTGTCTATTGCCTTAATACGGTATGTGAACAACGGCCTACGGGAGGAAACTGTCCGTTTTGTTTTGAAGCATAATTTTCAAAATCCATGCAAATAAAACCTCAGTTATTTGATATTAACTCTAAAACAACCATTTCAATAGTGTAGTTGGGTTATGCTTCCACCTTCGATATCCGACCAACCGCCTATTACACGCCTCGTACCCTCTAATTGCGTTCCTCGACCTAGTTCATTTTGCGCATTTCATCCCTAACGGTGTTGCTGGCTACGAACACAATGGTTTACCTATCTAAAACCTGCCTCACCAAAGCCCACAGCCCGAGTCGCAATCAGGTTGGCCGGAAAATATGTCGCCAACGGCAACGAACAACCGATGTTTGCCGGCGATACATGTGTCGTTTTTCGCCAAACCCATCGGTTAGTGTGTGTGTGTGGCGATGCGAGCGACTCAACCAGACCCTACCAGCGGCTTACGTGATAATTATCATGTATAATTGAACAAAACCCCATCCTGATCCGGGGATGACACCGCAGCTGGCAATTATGGCACGGGTCGGTTGGCCAGCCTGGTCACATAACTCATGTTCCGTTAATTAATGTTTCATCCGGGCGATGGATGACGCCCGTGTTCCGGTGGTGCGCTTGCTATGCACCCGTCATATTACTGGAGCGTAATGATATTACTATTATTGTTAT
This sequence comes from Anopheles coluzzii, assembly GCF_943734685.1. Lineage (NCBI taxonomy): Eukaryota > Metazoa > Arthropoda > Insecta > Diptera > Culicidae > Anopheles > Anopheles coluzzii. Next base: position 114,534,124 of record NC_064670.1, read on the forward strand.
TATTACTATTATCATTATAACCATCACAGTGATTATAAGCACGGGCGCTTTGTGATGATGCGCCGGACGGTAAATGGTGTAAGGGAACGGGTGCAAAATTTGCTTGCATGTCTGTCCGAATTCTCGGACCACGATCTTGACCGAGATGCGGTATGGCATGTGCTCAAAAATGGCTGTGCTTCGAGCGGGATGTTTTGGTATGGGACAAAGCGGTGCGGTTCTTCGACATTACTTCGAAGCGTGTGAAATTTGGTACGAATGGTATGAATGAATGAGACAGAAATACTAGTAAAGTCACAGCTACTATTTCAAATTATTTGCTAAAAGTGAAATTTCTACTGTCACTGTGACTTGTTTTAGTAGACATTAAACTTTATATTCTATACTTGCAGTCAGCTACCATGCGTCTCCATTGGGAGGGCAAAAGGTTTCCAATTGTAATAAACGGCCAATGGGAGAAGACTGAACATCGTTAAACACTGCATTATAGCCTTGTTGAATATTTGATATTAAACATATTTTTTGTTGAATATGATGTTGTAACTTGAAGGGTTAGCTTTGTCTTACTTTTTCTCGGATTTACCTAACAGTTACCTACGATCGTAAATTGCTATTTTCGCGACATTCTACTTTTGCTACGAGCACAAAGAAAACAAAACACAGCTTATTACATACTTGCTTTCGTTTGCGTATCGATATTTTCATTTCCCTCCCACACAGGCAAGCTCACGTTTCATGTACACAAACAATTGCGTCGCATCAATTTCGATTTCGACCTCTTTTACCTACATTGTATCAAATGTCAAACATCGAGCCGTGCAAAATCCTTCATAATATGCCGCACGATACGACAAACCCGACAAAGCGAGGGGGCCAAACAATTGAAGGTGGCCGCTTTTTTTTCTTCCTGGGAAAAGGATATTATTAGATTTTCTGCCTCGCAAGTAGCAGCAGCAGCGGTTTGGATAAATAATGCGTACGTATGTGCACACGTACGCGAAGCATATAATGGTGTTCCAGGTTCGCATCGTGGTAAACTGTTCGACTCACTGGATACCCACCCGTGAGGCTGCATTTCTCTTTCACTTGTACACTGTTGTACTGGAAACGATTTTTTTTGCTATTTTCGCGCGACCTTTCAACGAAAGTATGCACACAGTGTTCGTTGTGTGCTTTAGGCAACGGAAGGCTCTTGTTACGTTCTGCACTATTTCGCTCCGGTGACGTCAATTAAACAACAATGGTTAATTTCTTTGCAATTGTTCGCCTGCCGATCCTGACAAAAGAATAAAAAAGCAACCATCTAAGGTAGAATAAAAGCGGTACAAGGAACTAGCTTACTATAATAACGGTAACATCTCACCCTCTTGTTAGGCTGCGGCTTGTTTCGTGTTATAAAAGCTTGCCTAGGGCATGACTCAGTATCTATGTTTGGGTCGTTTTCTTGTTGTAATTACGTTACAATTTTTAGTTGAAATGAAAGATTCTATTTTTTCAAACTTTTAATACATTGTGTAGTCACGATTGTAGACACTTTAAAATGTTTACATGTAAAACATTTGTACGAAAACACTTTTCATTGCTGTCAGGAGAATTACTTCGCCCACTGTTTGCGAAATGGAATGGCAATATTTACTTCCCTTTGTGTCACAGTGAGGAAGTGCTTTTAAGTTGGTTTCACGCCTAAAACGCGCTGTCTCGGTGGTAACGTTGCTTTGACAGTTCTACTTTCTTCAGCAAACATTTTCAATAGAAGAGGCACAGTGACGTTCATAAATATTCAGCAACAGGCAGCACCAAAATAGTGCCGCTTCAGAGCTTCCCTGTGCGGTACGGCGCAGCCATGATCGTATCGAGCTTCACACCATCATCGCTGCGGCACTGCAGCAGCGTATGCAAATTGTGTTACAATCGACACCAAGCGCTACCGGTTTGCACTCATCGCGCGGCACACAGTCGTTGATTTACGTGTGCACGCTTCGTGGAGATGATTTACTTGAGACGATTGCGTCAAGCTGCTGCTGCCGGCTACCCCCAAGGTAGTTTTGCTCTGTAGTCATTCATTATTCATCCGCGCCGCTTCCCTGTGAATGGTGTTCGAGGTAAGCATGTTGCTTGGTTTGGCAGTTTCGTCGATCTGGTGAAATGCTACGTTTCTTGTTTGTGATAAATAGTGTCAACAAGACAAAACTCTACAACTTGTAACCTTCTTTTATTGACATTTTAGCGTTATGTGATAACTATCCTATGTTTTGTTCTGCGTACGTTAACTTTGACTATTGCATCGTTATGTTCATACCTAATTGACAATCTGCCTGTTTCTGCATGGCCCTTTGTAGTGGTGTGCTGAAGGAACAGTCAATCGGGTTGTATGCCATTTCTAAGGTAGTGACGTTCGGAGACGTGTTATTCAGGTCAAACCGTTCAATTGCGTTACTTTGGAGAACGACCCGTAGCGAGTGTACTGGTATGTAGGAAAGATCAATCTCGGAAGTTATTACCAATGTTATACACGAAGGAAGTTTCGTCAACTGGTTTCTTCTAAACGATAGCCTTGATAGGTTAGGTACAGACCAGTCACAAAGATTTGCCTTCTCCAGCCAATTGACACCAAAGTGTATGTTTTCCAGTGCACAATGACGAAACATGTTAAATTCGATCGTAATTAATGCATTATTTGGCAACAGACATTTCTGGGGAACTCGTGTTATCTTTGCATTATGAATTACCAAACAGGCCAACCAATAGTTCTCAGCAAAGTTGATTTGATTCACGCGTGTGCTTTTGAGCGCAAGGTGATGGAGGAAAGCATTTGTGACATTAACGTTCCTCAGTTTTTTTTAAATCTCTCTATGGTCACTACACCAACAACATTTGAAATTTTATGAAGAAATGTTTCATCGACCTGTTCGATCAATAGCCCTGCGTACGCTAAACGGTCGATGCTGTCGGGAATGTAGCGGTAGATAAAGGCATCTTCTTGCGATGTATAGTCGCCTATCATGCATTCCATCTCACTCAAACGTCACTCCGACAACTCGGTTGAACAGGTATAACAAAAGTCTGCAGATCAGGAACCACCTGAACGGAAACATTATATGCCCACAGCTCACGCACTTTAATTAAATAGCTATGCCGATAATAAAACTGATCACCTTTCGCTTTGTTCCAATATTACACATATTCAATTACACTTCACGGCGCTTTACTCCAGGAAAGAGTATGAAATATTTATTTTGAAAGAGTAGCCTCTCACTGCTCCAGTTCCATTACCGGGGCACGTAAGTAGAGCGTTATTTAAATCATTCGCTGTCGTTAGCGTCGCATTGAGATGAATACTCAGAGTGATTCTTTGTTTTACTCGTATTGTAATATTTACTCCCAAGAATGAATTCGGACCCATACACTGGTGATCGTTTAAAAATACATCAACACATCCCAAATTTTGGATACTGCAACACGTGTCAATGAAAGAAAACAAAAAAAACATAATAATCTCATTGTTAATCTCAGTCGTTTGGCTCAACCATCGTCACGAAATAAAAAAAAAATGGATCACGGGACCAGGAGGTTGTTTTTCCACAAATTGTAACTAATAAACAAATTTAATATAACGTGATGTTTTTTTATCTACGTCTGACCCATAAACTATATTAAGCCATAAAATAATTTAACTTGATATCCAGAACGATCGATTCTTAATCGCTCCGACAAAGGAAACAACACGAATCATTCTACAATCGATTAAACTTCGATTGTGCACCTCATCGCCCGTGTGAAGTAATCGGAACAACCATCAGAGGGCTAGGTCTGCTCATACTTGTTCAACAACGATGCCCAGCCAACGTTTCGTAACCGCAAAACCACCGAAACCCTGTATCTTCCACAGTCTTCACAGACTAGAGCGCTGTTTCAATAATCATAACCCCACCCAAAAAAGGAAGGAAAAAAGGTTCGCTTATTCTCACCTCCGACACTCCTACACCTCTACTACTTGTCCGAACAAACTCATGCTAGTTTTCGTTTGTACTTAAATGCAGCTTTTGCATCGGGGTAAAAGGGTACAGCGTGAAAAGCGAAATGAATGCGAAGGTTTCACGAACAAAAACAAAATACACAAGCAAAAGTACGAACTTGCTCCGCACTCGGCAAGTCTGGCTGCTTGAACAATCGCTGGGCACGGATGAACAAACCCTATGGAGACTGTCAATTTACGAGTTCATGAAATACGACCCATCCTCGATCGCGAGCACTGGCACGACGCGGTTAAACGACGCGGCCTCCGTTTCTCTCGCAAATGTAGACGCTTTCTGGTGGGCAGCACTGGTGAAAGCGAATGGAGCTGACTGGAAAAAAGTTTTTCGCTCATTTACATTCCAACCACAAAGCGGCATCCAATTTGCCACCTAGCAAACGAGCTTACAGTACGTGTGCGGGTATATGTGTGTGTGTATGAGTTGAGGACATAGAACGTGCCTAAAAGAGAACGTTTCGTACAACAATCAAGCGTTTCTATCGAAATTGTATTAGTTGTATTTTGTAGTTATGTAATTATCTGATACGCTTTCGATATTCATTCAATACAAATGTGTAAGTGTAAATAGGTTTAGTTTTCATCGGTTTTATCTGTTTGGACCATGTTTACACAGCACAAGCATAGTCGAATCATGTTGTTAAACGAAAAAAACGCATAGGTTTTGGTTCTACGTGATGTAACCGCCGCATCGTAGTCACGTCGGATGTTTAGCTTTAATGTAACTTTCCATGTAAGATGTTTCAGCCGGGCTTATCGGGATATGTTTTACGCTCATTTCTATGTTTTTATGAACGGTTATGTAGCTTAAATAATTTGGTCATTACATGTCTTTGGTTTATGTTTGTGTTATACTAAAATGTGCAAAAATCTTTGTCAAAGTATTCAAAGTCTGTTCATTAAATGATTACGAACGTATCAAATTTGTTTTATTTTTACCGAAGCGCAGCATTATTTCCGCTAGATAACAGTGGCTTTTTTAGGTATCTTCGTGTACCTCACACCACCATCGTCGTCGTGTTGAAAATTCAATCAGTTTGTGAAGTTCATTTTTCAACAAGCGCACCGACTTTCCACCACGAACCACGACCGGTATTCCAAAACGTCAAAAGCACTGATACCAGCAGCATGGTTTGGACGTTTTCGTCAATCTTCGTCGTCATGCGGCATGATTATGTAACATTAATGAAAAATCAGATATTATCGGTTCAGAAAGCATCGAAGTACATCGATTATGTGTCTCGTACTTTCTTGTTACCGGTACCGGTTACGTTTTCTCCCGAACACGACCCGCCTCATCTCGGTGCTTGCCCGGAAGGAATAAGCCTCATACTTTTTTTTTCATCAGCAGAGCTCGTTTTCGATCTTCGTCCCTCAATCGTCAGCAAAAGAGCAAATAGAATGATTTTTCAACCATCAATAATCAGCTAACATGACGCTCCTTCTACATCAAACCTTTTGGTTGAGTGAGGGTAAACCGACAGGGGGTCCATATCAATACGAGCGACTATATTGGGGGAGAAACTGGGGCAGCAAAAATCGAGCTCATTTTACAAAATTGAATTATCTTCATCCGAAAACGGCACAGAAAATGCAAATCACCCTGAGTCATTGGGTACGATCTGCTCCGTCTTCCGGTGGAGCGGTCTAGCAGACTGGTGGATCGAAATGGGTTCCTCTAAAAATAGACGTGCACTAGGATTAGTAAAGTTTTCTCTGCCATACCAGCATTTCCTACCAGCAGCGATAACGCAAGCAAATCAGCAGAGGCTGCATCTTTAGGTCTGGAGGACGAACATGCCGCTGACTGTTTGACTGTGGTGTGCAGTGGTGTAGAATCTAACTGAGTGACGAGTGGTATAAATAGCATGACTTACAGGAAAGTAAACCTTGGGCACACGAGATTCGTCAAAGCTAATGGAAAAAGGGTTCGTCAATGATGTTGCTGTTTTTGAACATGGGTTTGAAGATGTAATGGCATATTTATTCATTCTGTAAGCGCATTCTATGGTATCACGCACAAATATAGGCGAGGGATTTGTATATTATTCTTTAGCTATCAGCTATCATTGTGCAAATAGAAAAAAACAAATTTAAACTTCAACTATATTAGCTATACTTGTAAGCTTTGCTTTTCAATTATAGTTTAGGACGTTTTAAACAGTTAAAGATACAAAAGTTGGGCTATTAATATGGTCATTTTTACCCTGTTATGGTATGTACTTGATTAGTCAACAGTGGGCGCAGATAAAATACAAAAATAGGCTAAATGCATTACATTTCATTGTTGACAACACAAAAATGTATTTCAAAACAAATTACTATCTAGAAGGCAAGAGCCATGTTAATGCGATATTGATTGCAGCTTAAGCCGTGCAGCTCACGATATAAACCACACGAACGCTGGCAAAAGGTCAGTTGGTGTTGTTGTCAGTTTAAATTACCTTTGAGGAGAAGCATTCGCTTATCTACCTGTCCTTTGTTTGATGGTGTAATAATATGTAAAATGCCAAAATCTATCAAGTGGAACCTGGTTTGCAGAATGTTGTTGTTTCTTCTGTTCGTCACACACCTTGCAGCATGCTTGAAAGTTCAGTGCACTCAGACAGATTGTGTGATCGAAGAGTATGGCTCGAATGCGGATTCCTTCGTGTACCGGTACTTTCCAAGCAGCATCCGTGAAGTAACCTATGAAAAGCTGCTGATCGAGAATGCCGATGAAACGTTCCTAAGTGAAGTCGCAAGCGTTGTGCACCATGTTAAGGTGGAGCACTCCAAAAGACTGAAAAGGATGAAAGTACCAAACGCAGTTCTTCATTCGCTTCTCATATTGAGCACACGCCTTCACTTAATCAGCCTCGTCGAGAACCAATCGTTGTCGGATTTAACCATTTCCAGTGCAAAATTAACCCGAGTCCCGCCAACCATTAAAAATGTTCTCGCTCTGCGCAATGTGACGTTCATGATCTGCAAGATACGTACCGTCGATCTGGCCGACTTTTGCGACCATTCACTATTGGTGAAGTTGGATTTGAATTCCAACCATATCCGGTACGTCGTTAACACTGCTACGGGGCATTGTAGTTTGTACGATTCTCTTAAGTCTTTATTGTTGTACAACAATTTGTTGACAACTATTAATCTGAATATGTTCAGCGCATTTCCACAATTGAGTTATTTAACGCTGAGAAACAACAGGATAAAGACACTAACTCATACATTTCGTCATAGTGCGCTTGATTACATTAATTTAGGTATCAATGGGCTGGAGAATACAAATCTGTGTGACTGGTCTGTACCTAACCTATCAAGGTTATCGTTTAGAAGAAACCAGTTGACGAAACTTCCTTCGTGTATAACAATATTCACAAATCTTACCGTGCTCTCTGTTGCTGGTAACGGGCTAGTCAATTTCAGCATAGAGAGTTTAGCAGGATTAGACAAATTACAAGAGTTAGAGCTGGAGATGAATAGTCTGACATCAGCAGTGTTAACAAGTGATCTCTTTCCCAAAGACTTACAAACCATAGATCTTAGTATGAATAATCTCACCGAGATTGATCTTTCCCATATACCAGTACACTCGCTACGGGTAATTCTCCAAAGTAACGCAATTGAACGCTTTGACCTGAATAACACGTCTCCGAACGTCACTGCTCTAGAAATGGCATACAACCCGATCGACTGCTCCTTCAGCACACCACTAGAAAGGGCAATGAAACATGTGGATTGTGGGAAACAAATCCAATTCAGATGTAAAAATACTAAATGTAAATAAATCCAATATGAAAATGTGTGTTTTTTTATTGTGTACTTACTTGTTCGCCAGGCGCCACAATCACTATTTAATCTTCGCTTACTTCAGGAATGTCCTAAGTTAATTGTAATGATTATGTTAGCAACATTGCACAAGAATTCACCATTTCCAATAATTTCATACACACAAAACTTTAGTTAGTTGTTCAGAATGAATCTACTGTTAGTAAGACTCACGAGTCAGCGTGAATTTACACAAAAATGCAGATTCATCAGCAGTTGAACTAACTAGGGTTATTTTTTTGTACAAAATATTGTTTAAAATTTTCCCTCTTTTTGAAGAAGACCTTTCATGCTCAAATAGTACTATCAAATTATAAGAAACATCATAGCTTGAATTCGAGAAGTAAAAGTTATTATTTAAACTGCAAAATAACTGTAATTAGTCGAGTTCGTTCGAACAATCCGATAGCACGTGTTGATAAAACGTATCTTCCGGAACTACGCTTCGCATCAGCTGTGTCCTCCGGCATTATCTGCTCAAAGTCACGCTCATGCTTCCAATCGCATTCCGTTCCAGCTTGGTGAGCAATAGCCTTTTCAAATAGCTTTCACGTTTACCTTTTTCCCAGCTAACATGCATTAGAGTCATTTATCTCGCATCCGAAATCAGTCAGCCAGTGAACAATCTAGGGCCCTAAGCTAGATTCATAATTTTCCTAGTATTCATCACCGGTTTATGCCTCAAGTTGCATGTGAATTTCATCAGCAAATGTGCCGTACCATTCCTGTCAGTCGCGTTACTGCATGCTTCGTCCCACACATTCGCCTGTTTTATGTAAGCACACACCGGCTGACATGGTGATGGAATGCTAGGCAATAGTAATAAGCATAACGTCAGCGTGCAATCAATGCAATGGAAAGATAAATCGATCCGAGTGTGAACTGACGCGCGCTTGACCTCGATCACTATGCTGCCTTGCCTCACCGACGAGGCAATGGAATGCCACGGAGAGAAAGAAACAAGCATTCGCAGCTGCAACCGGGAGCTGCATCCTTTGCGGTATCGGGGACACAAAGCGGTTCAATTTTCCTGCCAACGTTTCCTGTACAATCATTCGGGCGAGAGTGTGTGTTCAGGTGGGTAAGGTAGCGACGAATCTTACTTTCGTGCCACTTACCCATCCGCCGACGTTGATGATGTTTGGCCAATGCATTCAAGACGTCGCAATCTACCATGGTTTGGTAGCGGAATTGCGCAAATCAGATGAGTTGGCAAATATTTATCCAACGAATCACTTTCTGCTGCCGCTTGCATCTAGTGAACGGTTTTGATGGACTGTAAAATTGAAACGTTTCGAAACGAACGGGTTTTTTTATGACCCAGTGTATTTGCTGCATAATTAATGTAAACGAAAAGCACCGATTCCGGCGCAATTTACGATGCACGTCTTGCACTGAGGGGTGTACGACAAAATGAGGGGTGTACCAACGTTCAACATTTTAAGGGGTTTTAAGGGGAAACTGGCTCTGTGTTGATAAAACCGATGTGCTGATTTGTTAGACAATATAAAATTAGCTATAATTATTCTTCTTTTGATCGTTTTTAGTATGTTTTAGCATTGAAAGTGTAATTTAAAATCACTCAGATTGCACGAAAGCAATTCCAATATCTCAGTTTATAAGTGTTCATTTTATTGGTCATCTTTTCATCTTTTGGGGCGGAGCAAGAACAACTTTATATGAGAGTTTTATCGATACAACCGGCCCAACCCTAAAGCATAAAAATAGAATAATCTTTGTCTACAATTCTACACCAAACTATATCCATTGATTATTATATATCTTTTGCATTTTTTTCCTTCATAGGTCACCACTGACGACTCCATCGTGCGCCCCGCCGAACGACCGTAAAAGTGTTCAGCACAAGACAACACGAGCGGCATCACAAATAATGGCTTCCAACATACACAAATGGGAAAAGCTCTCACCAAGTGAATTCCAGCAGCTACAGGATCTAGCGTCATGTGAGTTATCGTCGATTCGTCTTTCCCCCTTTGCGTGCCCGCCTTACGCTACGGCCATATTTTCTCTCCCCTCTTTCTCTTCCCTGCGAACAGACTCGACGAAAAAGCTGCAGAACGTGCTGCAAGAGTTCTGTTCGCCGGCCACACCGTCCGCCTCAAGGTTCCATCCAGATGGGGTAAGTACGTACGCAGCGCCCCTGACCACTGGTTAGCTTTGAAGTAGTTTTCTTTCCTCCCTCCCCCCTTCTCCCAAGTACCGGTCTCGTTTGGTTCAGTTTGCTTTTCCGCATCATCGCCTCCCCGCTCCCGTGGGGCGTACCTGGTTGGCAAATTTTATTTCCGATGTATTTCCTTGCGCCAAAGCACTTTTATCGCCTGCTAACGATAGCTGCTAAAACCAGGGTGAGGATCGTAATTGAATTGGGCTAAATCAGATGGAAGTTATGGGCGGGAGCACCTGGCAGATGGTGCCAGACAGACCCTACCCGTGCGGTCTCGTGCAAGATGAGCGGGAACAAGAAAAATCACGCCCGCTTAGCAAAGCGAACGATTTCTTCCCTGTTTTCCATCAGCATCATCACGAGAGCAAATTTGGTTTTAATATTGATTGGGGTTTTTTTTTGCATTGATTTTCGCTTTTGGGCACGGTACGATCACTTTCGATTATGCCCGGTGACGCAAATTCACGCAGCAGCAGCATGGCAGCAGAGATATACTTGCCCGCGGAAAGAAAAGGTGCCTGAGTCCTTTTTTTCCCATTCACGAGCGTCGTTCCGTCGGCTTCGGGTCTCTAGGAACGGGATCTTCTTCGCTGCCGCGCTCCAAGCACGTTGACGAAGGATGGCTCATAAATCTGCCAACGGGCCGTGGCTTCCCATGAATCGTGCCGCTTAAAGTTTTATCCCCCCAATATCCGAAAGGGTATGGATTTAAAGTCTCCAGCGAGGAGCCGGCCGGTTGGATAATAATGGCCAATCATCACCCGGCTATAAAATGCATCAAATGGGCGGAAGGGATTAAAAGACGAGGACGACGATGCGAGGGTTCTGGAGGGAGATGAAATTCGGCTGCCCCCGGATATCAATATCAGAGCTCAACTGTCCACGGAACAACGGGATGACGCTCGTTTCTATCGGCGTTCGTATGGCCCGGGTTAGGTTTCCTGTCCCGTGTGGTTCACCACGCTCTAACCACTGACCATGGTTGCCAACACCAACCACTTTCTGCCGCTACCGCTGGGATTAGTATCGGGATTATGTGAACGAGGATTGCTTTGACCTTTCCAACGATTAGTATCCGGCTATCCCCGGTCCCCTGGCAAGCGACCATTGGCAAGAGTTTTTGAATCGGCCGATAACCACATGAAACCCCGGTCGGTGGAGTAATAAATGAGCCCGCCATTAATCTCGGAATAGGCAATCGGTCGAAAATTCATTTAACGGAACGGTCTGTTACGTACTGTTGGGCTGCCTGCTTTGTACTAAAGCTTTGAAAAGGGGTGCTTTTGGGGTTATATTAAATTGTGCATCTTTCTCGGTAAAAGGGTAAATGCCGAAAAAAGGTTTTTTAAACAGAATATATTAATGTGATCATTAGGCTTGGAAGATTGAATTCCTTGTATTTTTGTATGGACCATCTTATTTGCATATTTAGACATTGTTTTATGATTGTTTCTTTACCTGAACAGTTTATTTAATGTGATTGACTACTAAACCTTTTCCAATCAACCCAACAAAGCATTGCAAGTAAGTGACACTGACATCCAACGCAAAACAACACACTGAAATGGGTTCGGAAGGAAGCTGCGTGTGAAACACGAGCACATCCATTCCAGTTTCCCTTGTTAAATCCATTGTAAAATTGGGCCGCCTCTAATTTGACAATATCCGTCAAAAGGAACACGCCGAAGAGATGCTCATCTGCGTTGAAGACACTCGACACTCTGGTGTTATCCACACCTTCGCCGGCGTCGGGTGGATTTGAACGGCCGTAGACGCAAGCAGGTAAGCACACAATCGTGTGATTTTGTGCACCGTTGAACGAAATAAACGACGTGTCGAAAGTGGATACCTGCTTGCGAGGAGCAATATTTGCATCCCTCCGGCGCTAGCTAAACGATAGCGAAATCCTGTTTACCTGCGCCGTTCCAGGCACTGCCAGACGACATTGAAGCTCGTTTCGCCGGCTCGGCTCGGCTAGGAGCTAGCAGCTTCATCAATCGTAAGAAGAAAAATGATCCGCAGCTACTCTGTTTCTCCATGAAAGCGCCCGGGCTGTTTGCCGGTGTTGACGAGAACGTGTTGACGAGATTCGGCGGGGTAGAGCACCTGGGGGAAACGATATCGCGAAGAATCACTGTCAGCACCTGGCGTCATGTTTTCTCTCCTGGGCACCCTTTGCAGCACGGTGAGAAAAAGGTGTTTTCAATGTCTCGAGCAACAATTTCTTGTCAGATTTCACGTTTTATTGTTTTCCATCTTGCATTCACTTATCATAGCGCATGGCAGCTTCATGTCGAGGGAACGGTCCTAGGGAAATATGGTGCTTTCAAAGTGTGGTTTACTTATCAATTTGTTCTCCACTTTTTGGGCCGGTCTGTTTTTGGGAGGAAGCATTACTCATTGTCTTTCCTGTTTCGGGATCTCTCCTTGAATATAATTCAATTTGTGCTACTTTAAATTGTGCGCTTAGCCTTCAGCGGCTCCCTCTGGTGCAACAAATATAGCCTAACATAACGAAATAAAACACAACATCCTTCTTGCAGTGAGTTCAAGTGGAAATGTTGAGTGTTTGTATGTGTCTGTGTGTTTTGGGTTCGCATTTATTTCTGGTCGGTTGGTTGACCGAACAGGACGTTTATGATGTGCGGTAAATCATGCTAAAACCAAACACTAAAACGTCCTGCAGCAGGAAATGTTGGTAGCAGTAAAACTATTTTTACACGTTGTTATTCTCGCGTACACAGTTTCTTTGTTGCGTAAAAGCAGGCATATTCCGGTCCGGTTTTATTGTCGCATTATTATTGCTCGCAGCGAACGCAGTGTACGGCCAGTAATGGAATAATTTATTCCTATTTACCGCGCGCAGTTTGAAGTCATATTTTACTTTTCGGGTGGCTGCGTGCCGTGCATAAACTGTAAAAGGTGCGTGAAAAAGGGTTTCGGACACTTGAGTGTCCGAAAGCAAAAACAGGCTTAAGCCTTTAAGAATGAATGATGGCTTGGGGGCTGTAGCGTAAGTAAATCTAGGTGATAAATTTCTCAAAAATTGAATTAAAGCAGTCACATCTCACAGAAAGTAAAAAATAAATAGTTTTCCCAATATGACATTCCAATATGTTGTCTAGTTTTTCTAGCATAGAAACATATTTGCTTTGCTGATAAAGTGAATATTCGACATACTTTGTGTAGAAAATCCCATATAATCGTATTGCTGTGCCATTCTTTGACGACACCACTACAAGATTAAGGTATCAATTTAGAGTCTAAGTGTTTAAAGAAATAAGCGGAAGCAATAAGGTGTTTACATAATTCGTGATTTAACATCTATTTAAATTTTTTCACAAAATATAATTATAACCATTTATTTAGACATTCGACGTCATACAACTCGTTAACTAACCACCAATTATAGTTTAGGTCGAATGCAAATTCAGACCAAAGATGGGCAATACCACTATCACTTTGCATTCGCTCAACCTTCCAATCACACATCCTAAATCTACGTGTTGTCCGTCGGATGCATCGGTAGACAGCACGCCCAAAAGTAGAATAAAACCTGTGACACTGAAACGGAGCAGAGTAAAGGAAAAATAATCAAACACCCCAGACAAAAGGACAGGCAAATGTTCTTTTCGGTTCTTTCCGAAGATTTTCACAGACTTTTCACTCCCACCCGAATTTGCACCCATGCGTAACAATCGCCTTACTCCTGCTCAAACACAGCAAGAGCAAAAGAACCTCAAAATGGCAATGGTTTGGTCTAGAGGCACCGTAGGGTAACTTAGTCGAACATTGCCCTCCCTCCATCCCACCGGAGCAGAGTGGCAGTGAAGTCGTTAGAGGCGGATGGTTTGTTTTTCGTTTAAGTTAAATAAGATTAAATTGAATTGTAACTAGATGACAGCAACAAAGTAAGCTTAGGAGGGTGACATTTGTTTCCACTCTGGAGCGCTTTTTGGGCACGCATAAATCTGTCGTTTAGATTGTTGTGTTAGGCAAACGATCGCAGATGTTAGGTAAGACAGCTTGCAGCTTGAAATAGGGAAAGCAAATTGCTTTAAAAACAGTATTGTTTTCGTTTCGATTTTTGTTTGTTGTTTCCTTCAAGGATTGTGATTTAAGAGTTTCTTCAATATCGATTGCTTGTGCAAGGTGTCGTGTGATTCAAAAAAACAGTTAAGTATGTAGTATGTAAGCACTAATGTGCAGACGATCGATTAATAGGAAATACGTATTATTAAGTAATATCTAATTCAATCTGCCAAACGATTATCGTTCATAACATGATTACCTCTAAAGGTGTTTAACTCGCAATATCTGTTGAAATCCCCAATCTTAAGTCAACAAGCTTCTGTTTAAGCCCTTAACAAAGCCTATTATCAGGGACGGGGGTTAGCAAAATTGGAAAATCTTGTCCCGTATCCAAGACAAGTTACGCTTCCTTTGCTAAGTGTCTGAGAACACCACGGCAATGAATATTGATGAGCGGTACGCGGAGGACTTCGTTCCTGCCAGCGTCATATTTATTTCTTCTTCAGAAACTCTCCCCCCAAAAAAGAGCTACCGAATAACTTACAGCCACGATACCACTCGCCCAAAGGGAAAACCTCAAGATCTTGTGAAACCCGGATAAAACACCACAACAAGGCAGCCACGTGTAGAACTTAACAATATTCTCAAAATCAAAACTCTTAACCAACAATGGCAAGTAACGCTTACTTTTTTCTTTCACGTCGAAACTTGGTACGAGCGTCTTCGATTACATGGTGAGGCGAGAATGAGGCAAACCGTAACCTTGGAGCGTGAAAAACTTCCGGTACGGGTTTTGCATCGCAAGGGATCGACGCACTCTGAAGAGTGGGGGAGTTTTGTCGTAGATTCTGGTAGCTTTCGCTTTCAACGGCTGTTTTTTGCAAAAAGTTTCCCCTTTCTAGACTGCGGCTAAAGAAGGTGTTGCAAATTGAAAAACAAAAAAATGGCACACCGATCGAAGAAAATGCTCCCACAGCCCGACCTGCAGGAGCGATAAATACTCCGTCTCGAAACGTTTCATTGTTCCAGCGGAGCGGAAAGTTCCGCCCAGGGCTCACTTTGTCTTGCAATCGATGTGGTTTTCTTTTGCCTCGACAAAAGTTTCACATCAGCCGTTGCTTAAATGGTTCACGATTCGGGTTCTAGGTATGGTATTGATAATCAGCAGCTCGTTTCAAACGGAGACTATCGGGAGGGTAGTAATAAGTTGCCAGCGACAAAGCAAACACTCCGTCAGCCATAATGCGGAATTCAGTGACAGTTAGAGTGCGATCTTGGGCCATTTGCACATAACGTCTCAGACGTCGTGAATATTTTATTCAAATTAGCGATCTGATCACAAAACTTTCGACCCGCTTTGCCTTTCACGTATTGCCCCGCAACAGCACGTAGGTGAGATATTTCAGCACCTAATTATTTTTACACCCACCGTTTCTATTTCCACCTGTCACGCAGAGTAGCTTTGGCAGCGAATCTTTTGCTCTCCCTGGTGGAGGATTAACGATTAACGGGTGTGTGGGGGGATTAGAAAACTTCTGCTTCTTTGGGAGTGCCTGACGTGTATTTATAGCGTAATAAAAAGCGTCAGTTTGTTAGTGTCGTGTTAACTTGTCGATGCAAAAACTAATTAAATGTTGCTGTTTTTGCGATGTTTGTTGGTTACGTCATAGTTTGTCACTGAGCTGTGCTAACGAGTTTAGCTAACGATTTTATTTTGCTGACAAAAACGTTGTTTCTCGTTTACCGTGACAAAAACGTTGTCCAAGATGACTTTAATTGATTTTTTTTCTAAGTTAACTTGGCTGTCCCAGTAAATAACAAGTCGTATAATCCTATTTTCTGTTATAAGAAGTGACTCCAAGCAATACCAGTAAACATTAGATACAATGTAAAAATTCAAATTTAGTTCAAGTACCTGCATTCTTCGTTGAGGAACTGCGGCACTGCTTGGCTTGCTTAGTACGGAAGGTCTCATGAACGTTGAATTACGTTTATGACAAAAACTATAAAGATACAAAAATAAAGATATTTTTATGGAGCGAAAATATAAAATTGAAAACATTATTTAAATAATGTAGAATGTACAACCCTCTAATGAATAGGATCTGGTTCACTGTAACGTTCCCGGTACGTTATCATTTCTTCTTCCAAAGAAAAGACATCCATTCATGCGACTAAGAATTCACTATCGATAAGAAAACAAATAGCTATTCTATAAATCCTCTAAATAAAGTTTTCGTTAGTTAAAATGTGATGAGAACTTCAAACTTCAAATCATACCGTCCGTCTTAAGTGTTGCATAGCTCGTGCGTTCCGTTACAATTTACCGCCTTTTCCTAGTACCCTGGACAGAGACATCTTAAGCACTCCTACTGCAGTGAATGCAGTTTCATTGTGCTTAAAATACGCGGCAGCTAGCGAATTGCAAAAATTTGATAGGAATGTGGTTCAAAATGTGTTCCCACGCTTTGGGAAACGCGGGCTCCCAGCAACGAGAGCCGGGGTGTATTCAGTCTCTAAATTCCTCAGCAAATACTCTCGACTGTGTTACAGTTCCTTGCAAGCTTCTAGGTCAAAGGATGCAAATTGCGGCACGGTTCAAAGCACGTGCACTTCTGGGTCTTGTACCAGTTGCTTCCTGCATATAAGCACGTGAAATACCAGCGTGCAGAAAGCGAAGATTCTTCCCAAAATATGTTTGGCCTCAAGCATCGCACCGCTTCCAAGCAATGGGTAACGCGTCGTACAATGATCGCTTTAATGCATTAATGTTACTCTCGAAAACAACAGTCTTCAAAGTAGAGCGTGAACTTGCAAAGATGTATCATTAAAAAAGCAGCAAAACATATTAAAAAAAAAAAAATGATCCGGTTCATCCAAAATTTTCGCGCTCCTCCGGTACACGCATCTTGGAACTAATCAAATTTGCAACTTCAAGCACGGCAAAGCATCGCTCCTCCTGTGTGTTTGACCTTAAATTTCCATGGCACCGTTTTTCGTGGAATGCTTGCATTCACTTAGAAAAAGACTGCCAGGGGGAAGAACTGCTTTGCAAAACAATCTAATGAGCTTCCGCTACAAATTCCCGGTGTTCATTTCCCGAAGGAAAAGTTTACGAAGCGCACCAGCAGCCGGGCGTTCGTTCGGCGTGGGCGAGAATCACTCTGCCGTGGGTATTGCGATGAGTTGTTGATATTGGTTTTAATAAAGTTGTCAGCTCGTTACGGGCACTAGGTGTGCGTAACTTTGCGGCAGTTGAAATTCGAAACGCTACAAAACAATTTCGCCTGAAAGCGCTCGAAAATGTGTACGGGTGTGTGTATTCGTCTTCCAGAAAGAATAACATTTTGCCCTCGTTAGTGTAAAAGGCTGTATTCATGCCGCAGGCGGTTTGACTGTAACTTTCAAATTGTAGCAACTTTAACCACTGTGTTCAGCTTGTAAATGACACGTGCAAATTGAATTGAAGAGCTCCGTTTTACTACACAATATTTACCTTAAATTATAAGTTTTCAAACATTGAAAAGCTCATCTTGCACATAACTATGTCGATGCGGTTTACACACACATCGTTTTGTAATTATGTGTTTGGAGTATCACAAGTTTGGATTCAATTTGGAATCGACTAACCCCTTCCCTCACCCAATCCGGGCAACTGCCAACCTTCAGCTCGATTGAACCCAATCACAGGAATTACATTTTTATTGCTAACCAGCACCAGCGGAGCAGCCCCCACTGCGCCTTCCCACAGCCAAAGGTGACGACAGCCGCATGTAAAGCAACACGTACGTGCTTTGGCTCGTGTGTGTACGTGTAAGGGAAGGAAAATACGTTCCAAACACACAAGATTATCCTTGTTGGCAACAATATTCGAGGCACGCGTTACCATTCGGATACTAACAGCAACATCGAACTGTATTTTGAAGGGCTTACCGATAAACGGTACACGAAACTGATTTCGATTTCGACTGCGATATGGTGTCATGGCAGGGTAAACGAAATTATCGATATTTGCACTGGTAGCAACTATCAAATCATTTAACAAACAGTATCTTAAACCACATTTTCTAAATTGTTTATGGTTACCGACGTGTGTATGGTTAGGAAAGGGCGCTCGCATTCAAATGTATGGAAGATACGTTACTAAACTATGTAAAATGGTGAGTTGTTCAGGAAGCTGTAATATAATTCGATTTAAGCCACGTGTAGGTGCTTATGATGCAAGGCACGTATTAGGCGTCAATCTGCTGTTTATTGCCAATGTATGTTTATTCACGTTCACAATATTTTTCCCGACCCTTCCATACGGCATACTTAGGACAGAATTGCAAACCATATTACACTGTTCCCTGCATTTAATCATTTAACGCTAGAAGAACGTATCTTAAATGCTTCATAATATGCTCGACTCTCGATAACAATTCCTTTACATACAACCATTCGTTCCATCGGCAACTAAATTGAAGCACTTGGATAATTTCCACATTTTCTACCAAAAACATCAAGGAGAGGAATGGACGCTCAACTGGTTTGCTTGTGCTTACTCTACTGCTTGACCACGTGCACATGAGCAAGCTCATACATAACACACAATATTACATAGCAGATGGGGCACCAGGATAAAAAGCTTGTGCATCGTGGTTATTGTTTTGATTAGGCTGAATATTATGAAACATAATGAAAATTTTGGAATAACAGTGCGTCGAACAATACCTGCACTGGTTGCACGAGCACAAGTGGGTAAATGGTTCCGGCTGATCTCGCTCGAAAGCACAAAGCAAATTACGGTCTGTCTGCCCTCGTTGAAGTGGAAGCTTAGAATCCGTGAAGTTGTAGCCGGAGAAGATTAAAATCAGTTACGGATCAGTAAGATCAATTATTAGTCCTGAGGTATAAGAACCAAATCCAAAGATTGCCTTATCTTAAGTAAGCCTAATCTTATTGTAGCAAAGGAAGTAGCTTTATGCATTCTAACTAATGTTTATGTGTTTATTGAAATGCATTTTGCTTGCTCTTCTCATTTATTATGCCAACCATCTATCTTCACAATGTTTTTGGTTATTATGCGGCATCAGTATGGCATCATCGCAATCTATAAAATTATCTGCGACATATCAGTGCACGATTTGTTACGTCTGGTTAACATAATAGCGAATCATGAAACGTACGAAAGGATTACATTGATTCGCGTGGAAAATTTCGACGAAAAGAGTTAATAACATTTTTCCACATGGTGAGCGTTTTGAAGCGAGTCACAATGTACACCAAATACGCAAATACGCAAATGATCATCTTCCCGGGAAAACGTACACCTTTTCCGCAACATCGCTAGCAATCGTTTGGCGCAATGCTCGACTCAGTACACAGCTTGTGTTTTTCATACTAACTCACCCGTACTGACATCATACCAACCGGTGTACGTGTGTGTGTGTGTGTGTTCACGACCATTGTATCGAAATTCTTCACCTTTACGTTGTTTTCCCACCCTGCTGTTTTGTTCCATTTTTTTCCAAGGCAGCAGCTGGAAAAAAATACCTCCGAACCTCCAACCCGACCAACCAACAACGGCGAAATGGAAACCATCAAAGTAGAAAGAAATTTGCGAAATTGTCATGACATTCCACTCTCGGGAATTGGATTATTATTGCTCGGGGAGTTCGGGGAGTTTCCGGCATTCGGCATTTGGGATCGGTAGCAGCTTTTCGGACACTTTCGCACAACAACTGCGATGCGACATTTTATTTCCATCCACAACTGCCACAGCTAGAGCAAACGTGTTGTTGTCTGTTTTAGTTTTTCGTTTTCGTCGCTGTCATTGTCCAGCTGATACACATGGTAGGGAAATTAAAAATATATATTCAAATTTTTCCATAATTGTCTGTCAACTGCGAACAGCGTTCACAGTTGAGTGGGTCCCTGCGTGCGTGCGTGCGTGCAGCTCCTCACTTGAACGGAACTCTCCATGGCTTCATTAACGAGATTGCACAAAATGGATTAAATTTTTGAAAACCGTCCTGTTTTTTTTTCTTACCCCATTTTAACTGGTCAATCCGAACACACCGCGATGATGCGATAGCGCACGAAATAAAATCCCCATTTGCATCGTTCCGACGATCATGAAAATGGCGAGGTTACGGTCGTCTGAACTCGTCCCCAAAAACCCGCACACCATGCGAAAAACAATTTTCAACTGCTGTCCTTTATTAGCCCCATAAAAACGCAAAACTTTCCCATTCATCCCGCCGTTGCAAAACACTATCGGCTAGTGGATGCGAAGCCAATGGCAAAGCACCCCAGGGGGGAGGATGGGGCATATTGTAGCCGTGCAGTTTGCTTTCTGCTAAACGTCGGCTCGCACCGATCGATGCCACAAGTTAGCGTCTCCGGGTTTTGGACTGTCGCCAAAAAACGATGACGTCAGAGGGTGCAATTTCATTGCAGTGCCGGACGGAACTGCAACGTGGATGGCACCGAAATGACGTCAACGCAAGACGGGGCGGCAGGTGGGTGAGGGCAACTCTTGAATTTGAAAATGCCTGCTAACCATCTGTTGGATAGCAACGTCATCACCCGACGGGGCGGGGGCACAATTGTTGATGATCCCCGGTTGGTTTTGTTCGTGCGGTTTTATTGTTTGCCTACTATGAGGGGGGTGGCTGTCCAGGAAGGTTGGGTCGAAAGGATTAGTCGCAACAGATTCGAAGGCCACACACACACACACACACACACACGGTGGTCAAACATCGTCTGCTGCTGGTGTACCGTTGAATGGTGAAAGACAATGTCCAGGGGCGAGGGTAGCGTATTTTATGGTTTCGAAACCATTAACAATTCATTGTGGTTCCAGCATTCCAGACTGTCGGGGCTGCGTGCCGGTCGATAGTCGTGGGTTCGGGAAAGGAAAGTTTGCGTTCGGAACACTTTAAAAGCATTTTGTCGCTCCCCACCTTACGACGCAGCTAGTTAGAAAGTTTTTTATTAACTACAATTTTAAAGCGCTGGAAAGCATTTTCAGATTCTACGAGCGCTAGAACGTCAATACTTCATAATGAGTAAATGATGGGAAACCTATTGCTTCCCTAGATAATATCAATTCATCTACCAAAGTATCGAACCACTCTTGCTATGCAATCTCTGTGTCTTTGCGAACAGTTCGAAAACATCTGGTTCAGGATCTGTAGAAATAAATCTAATAAATCCTGCATTATGGAATCAACATTTGTTTTGGAGCAGCAGCAGGCTGCTGATGATCCTTTTCTGAGCAGCAACTAATAAATAACTGCTACATTCCACCAGCAAAATATTGTCAATCAATCTAGCGCTACACGACGAACCCGGAAACCTGTCGCAATCACCAGTACGAGTGTACGACCGCCGGGTCCGTACGATGGATAATGTCCTGGGAATTTTACTTCTCCTTTTTTTCACTAATCCTACCTGATACATTATGACGCTGGTACACAAATTGTTATGCCGTTGGGCGAACAAAAATAACACCAGCAAAAAGGACGACTCACCCGCCCGGGTGCCATCTTCAGCATCGGCCGTCAATCCTTACGGCGCTGCCGTGTGACAGCGCCTACGAGAAAGGTTGCCGCGTTGACTTCAAAACGTAACGTAAACTTCGCTCCCTCCCGGACCCAGTGGTCACAGAACGGGAGTGGTGTTCGTGTATCGTGCCAATACCCGCCCGAGATGGTACTTTCAGCACAACACAAACAACAACCTCTCGCCCGCTCCTGTCCGCCCCGGGGGAACGAAAATCAGCGGAGAAGAAATGCTGAAGCACACTTTCCACGAGCGGGGCACATACATTTCGGCTGCTCGTTTCGCTCGCATGGTGCGTAATCGGTTTAGCCACCCCGAACGCCCGGCCCCGCCGAGATACGGAAGACGTCGATTCACCCGTCGCCCGACTGCCACCGTCTTCCCGCCGGCCTCTACTACACAACCGGCAACAGCAAAACAATCATACCGTCGTGCGTGAGGCGGAAAGAGCATTTTGGCACGCCGTTTCGCTTTTATGTTCTTCGCACCGTCATCCCATGTCACCAAAAAAAGAAAAACCGTGGGCGCCTGCTGCCTATCAAAGTGACATCCAAAATCGGCGAAGGTCAATAGCCGGAAAGTCAGCGGGAAAGCTTTGCCAAAGTCCCGAGTGCGTGCGTGGAAAACGAAAAGCTAAAAAGAGAAGATAAAAAAAACTCAGAACCGATCCACGGCAACCGACAACAACAACAGCTGACGATTGAAAGGACTTTCCATTATAGCGGGTGGCCCTTCTCCGAGATTGAAAGCCGATCCCGTGCGCTGCGACGATGATGAAATCCTTCCCGAGGGCGATTATGTATGTGTGTGTGTGTGTGTGTGTGTGTGTGTGTGTGTGTGTGTGTAGTGTGGTGAGGATTGGGGTGGATATTTCTGATTTTTCCCGGAACAATATCCTCCACCTCGGCGAAGCGTTTGATGATTTTTCTCGGCTGTTGCCCAACCAACCGGCGGTCGATGATTGTGCTCCGCGCTCTGTTTCGCACGTATCGCTTTCCGGCGGTAGCGACAAAGTGAACAGCACACACACACACACATGCCCGGAAAAGTTGCTTCATCTCGCTGGCGAGCAATTTACTCACAATCAAATAGACGATTGTGTTTACTGAGCGGTTGAACCAAAAGGGAAAGCGAAGGGGGGAAGGTGCACGACGCTATTGGCAGGGCTGTATTTTCTGCGTTCACAATAATTTCGTGCGTCAAGCGCAAACAACGTGACGGCACGTTGACAAGCAGCTAGCGCTGGAAGATGATTTACCCGCCGGGCAGCCCGGATGTTAAAAGATGCTAGCAAATGGAAACAAGAGAACACTCCGGAAGGATAAAGGATATATTCGGCGGGAGCTAAACAGCCCACAAACACGCTCGTGGTTCATCTTTGTTCGGCAGGCTGTCAGCGTTGTGGTAACAATGTTTAAGCCGTCATCAAATAAAGCAATCAATTCACGGGGTATTACTTCGGAAAAGTGGATTGTCGAACTGTGCGGATGTAATTAATGCACCGTAAGCAAACAACCGTTGTCAAGAAACCACACCCTCACTGGAGGTTCAGCTTAAACACTTTCACGTCCCTTCAAAAGCTTAATTAAGAAAGCGTTAGAAAGATTTAATCGTACAAAACATACACTTTACACTGTTTCCCCTTCTGGTGGTTAAAAAAACCATCCTGTTTGCGTCACTAGCCTTTTTGCGTCACAGTCTTAATTGATGGGAACTGAAAATATGTTTCACACTATACTGTATTAGCTCCAATCTCAAACTGCGTTCCTTTCTTTCCTCACCGTAGGCAATAGCTTCACGGGAAGATGGTGTACAGAGCCTGGCCATCTTTACCAACCGCCTGTACCAAATAGCGTTCCGTCAATTCCAATATTGGTGGCACTCTACTGCCTTAATCTCACACCTTCTCGCATTTCTCCCCTCGCCAGGTTTGATAATTATAACTTCAGACTAATTAACTTTTGCCTCCGAAGTGTGCGACGAGGTCTCTGCTGTCGGCAGCAAGCGCACGTAAGCCTCCTGAGTACGTAGCAGCGCGCACTGTCTGAAAAACGATGCGGAAGCTACCACGCTTATCGGCAGCCATTTTTTCCAATCACTATCCACCTCAAATGTCAATGTCGAATCCTGCTCCATACACCTTCCCCCACTAACCTAACCCCGCTGATCAAATTTCGGCCTGATGGGTTCGGTTTGCTGCGCGAAAAATGATGATGGCAACCAATTTTGCATTCAGCGCGCTTCCACGCTGTGGTGTCGTCGGTTCCAATGAATCCACCTTCCCCGGCCCCGTCGCCATCTCCACTCTGCCAGTCAACGGTAAGACGCTACTCCGTATGGAGTCCCTCTCGATCTTCGCCCACCCCCTCGACAAGATCCCGAGCATATGACAGCATGGTAATAAATTTTGATTATATCCTTAACAAGCAGGCTTAAGCATTGCCAAGGCTGCTGGAGGCTTTTCCGGCTTCCGCTCGACAATCGTCGCACTTCCCGCTTCCTGCCGCCCCGTTTTCCTGCTGTTTTTTGATAACCCGTCCCAGACGCGTTCCGACGTACGCCGAATACTAATCACACGCACACACACACACACACACGTTGAGTAGTGCCGGAGATTATGGCTTAAAAACCGCTCAGCAACCGTACCCTTTCACTACCACCAATCCAAATATCACGCTGGCACGTGGGACCTCGTGATTGATACCACCGTCCTGGGGTGTAGAAATGGCCCTCTGTGTGTGTGTGTGTATGAGTGTTGTTGACCCTGCAGCGTAAGGGTAAAAGAGCACCCTGGCTTCGATGCTGCTGCCAAGCCCACACATACATACAGCCCGTTCTAATGAGACTGTGGTGTACGGGCTTTTTCGGGACAGTACGTGTACGGCACTCCAACGATGGCGGCAGTTCGACACTATCCCTCCACACAATCCGTGCATGATTATGCCTTTCGGGCAGGTTTGCTGCAAAATTGCTCCACACATACACACACTTCTCGTGAGCGGTGCCACCGCGATTGCCGGATATGCGGATTTATTGGAAACCAAGCTGATGACGACTGCCTCTACCGATAGCGGGTAATGTCGGAGGGTGCAACAGTATGGGACGGGAAGGCGACTTAAATCTGTTTTATATTACAGGCGAAATCCGCTTAGCAAAGGCGAGCGCGGGTGCATGGTGAAAATTTAACATGCTGCATACGTTGCTTAGCTTTGTTTCTATGTTGGGGATTTGCAAAAGCTTTTTTTACCATCAACAAGTTCCCGCTGTATTGGTTGGTTGCTTAGTGAAAGCTCTCTCTCGCTACATTTGATTATTAAATTTTGGACCATTTTTCGACAAACATGTGTGTTTGTTTGTTTTATTGTTAACGTATCTGAGTGTAATTTGAAACAAATTATCTTTTCAAGCGGGACAGCTAAAACGAAAGCTTCTAAACCCTGAACTAACAGCCAATATCATTGCCGGTGCAGCGAAACAAAATGGCTTTTTTTGCCACTGTCAATATCATTAGAACGAAACAGGGAACCATTCATCTTGCGCTTGATCTTCATTCCGGTTCCCTGTCCTTCGTTGTGTCCTTCGCAGTGAAAGCACGGGCGAACGTTCTACCGCCAATGTGACCGTGTCTGCAAACTCGTTAATCTTGTTTTTGTAAAGATGACACCCTACCCTCGCCAAGGATGGGACATAAGACGAAAAAACCGCTCCAACAAATAGAACGAATGGTAAGGAAGGGCCACTTAATTGAAATGTGCCGAGAAAGTGAGATGCGACCGAGCATAAAAATCGTTGCGTCTTGTGATAACGAAAAGACAAAACAAAATGGAAGAATGTGTGGACGAAACGACAGCATAAAGGATCTAGCTTTTTTTGGAGCCCCTTCAAAACAGGCAGACAAAGTCTTTACTTGAATTAAGTAGATTGCCTCAAACGATCAGAATCGCTTTTGCGACAGCTTGGGATGGGAGCGCTGGACGGAGCTAGTTGATTTGTTCGATGGTATTAAAGTGCAATATACACGTATTAGATTTTGTTTTGTTCTGTTTTATACCATTCAAGGACAAGGAGTACATTGAAAAACAACTTAAACTGCTTCCAAGCCCTTAACAACCAGCATGACACTTCAGACAGAAACGTTCCACACTTAGGGCTGCCATCACTTCAATTGTCTAATGTTCCCTTTAGGCACAGTAGATTCAACTGCCTTCACTTCAACGTCGTTTGCAAAACAACCACTCAACAATCGCTATCTTCTCCATTTCTCACCTCCCGCTCTGGCAGGACATCGACTATGATGGTTTCCGCAAGTTTCTCGACTCGTTTCTGGACTGCGAAACGCCCGACGACCTGTCCCAACACCTGTTCATATCATTCCTGCAGCCGGCCCTGTACCAGGCACAGCAGCAACAGCACAGCCACGGGAAGGCCCTCAGCCAGATGGCGGCGATCAGCAGCAATGCAGCCTGCGCCCCGGTAACGTCCCACAATCGTGGTAAGTGCGAACGGCAACACCCAATTATGTATACGGCTACGCGTCCCGCGATTGGTTGCAAAACATCAGCTGCAATTGATGGACATTTTCTACCCATTTTCGTTTTTGGGTTTTGTTGGTTTGTTTGCTGGCTGCAGGGTCGATACCGAACCTAAACAGCATAGTGGACATTCCGACACCGCAGCCGTCGCAGGAATCGCAGCGGAACAGCTTCGTCGAGCGGATACACGGGCTCACCGACAAGCTGCAGTCGCTCGGGCATCTCGGGCTCGACGGCGGCGGTGACAGCAGCAACAAGGGCAAGTGCGGTATGTATCTCACCCCTCCACCCGGTCACACTGGACCACCAAAGCGAGCGGCGCGTGTCAACAAGCGGGAGGTTCCCCGTTCGGTTTTGCTTTTTTCCCCTGCAGGTACCGTCCATCCGATGCTGACGGTGACGCCCAGCCCGATGGGCTGTACGCCACCGATCCTGCAGGCACCGTTCCGCCGGTCGGCCGACTCGAGCCCGTCCCACTCGCACTCGCACAGCCACTCGCAGATTTCCCGGAACTCGTCGCGCAAAAGCAACAACTCCGTCAACTGTCGCATCGAAGGTAAATATTATCCCCCGCACGGTTGGCCTACTTTTCCTGCCCACTACTCCGACCGCGGTTGATGAAGAAAACGGCGAAACTGATCGATCGATCGCGCGAACCGATGCAGATGTCTAAACATTGGTTTGATTGTAAAACCAGTCACATAGAAAGCATGCGAAAACATCTGTCAATCTTCAGCCGGAGCGGTTCAGAGGAGGGATGGTTTTTGGCAGCTCTCGGTATTTTAACATTTAATCTCGCCGTCAACGTACCGAAGAACGAAGAACCCCAGCTACCTGTTGCATGTGCTTTCAGCGTGACGATTCGGTTTCGATAGCTTTTAGCTTTTCCCGTACACGACCGGGGGGAAAGTAGCGCAAATGCTAAGCTTCAGCTTATCCGTCAGGTCCGCACGACATACCGACGTATGCTACCTGATCACTTTCATTGTGCGTCTTGCCGCAGCCACTGCCTCAGCAGGACGAAAGCACGTCCGCATGGAAACAAATTTAGCCCGTCACCCCGGTCGAGCGTTGCCGGATTCTCCATTTTCCTCGAAGCGGTCAACACGGAAACACCAAAGCGCACGTGACGTGAGGATGACGTGTTGGTGGTACGGATTTATCTTGTACAGGCGTTTTATGGCGCTCCCGATTTTACGCGCGAAATAGTCTCGGTCCACTTCGCGTTCGCTTTCGGTCAGCGAGAAACAGTTCCCGCAATCGGTGCGCGTGTTTGAAGAGTGTTTCATTCCCTTCACCTGATTTCCACCGTTTCATTGCAGATGTGCGACTGATTCCTAGAAAGCAATCATTTTTGGATCCGCTACTGCTGAAGGTACCGCTCAAGGACGTCGTCTGCTATCTATCGCTGCTGGAGGCAGGCCGGCCCGAGGACAAGCTCGAGTGTAAGTATGCCGGTCGATGTAATTTGGAGTCACTACGCTTTCGCGAAAGTTCTCATTTCCCTACTTTGTTGACCTAAATGTCATCTCCAATCCAATGTTGACGGTTACTATGTCTAGCAGATGTATTTGAAAGATACTTGTGATCGTAATTTGTATTTGCTCCGGTGTACGGTTGAGCTCAGTTTAATCAGCAACGTACACATTCAACAAAAACGCAAGCAGTACCAACTTTTTCCAGGAATTTTTCCTTCACCGCTCGAAACACTAATTAACACTTGCTTTTGATTATAGAGTTAGGGATTGAACTTAACAAACCTAGAAATTACAAACGATACCTAGAAGCTAATTCATTTCAAAATAGTCATGAACTTGCCGAAAAAGTAATTAAAGTCTTGTGAGCGTCCGTTTGACGTTCGCACTGTTTGTGCCCGCGCAAAATTGTCAAAACCATATGTAACGGCTCTCATTAAAATGAAAAATCTAGCTCAAAAAAAATTTTAACTCCCAAGCTAAAATTTCGTTAGATAATATCGCCAACAGAAAGTTTCACTTCCAAAATTTCCACCAACACTCTAATTTGACTAGCTCCTAGGGAGCACTCGCGACGTAGCTGACAGTGAAGCTACAAAGTTAGTTAGTGCTTCCAGCTGTCCTACACAAAACTGCGAGCACTGCAATGAAAACGATGAAACTTAAATGTCATCCGTGTTTTTTTTTTGGTTTTTGCTGGTGCTGCATTTGCCAAAACCTAAAAATAGCAGCTGCAAACTTACAAACTCCCCGCTTAACTTGCTTTCCAAATCACAAAGAAGAATGAAGAAGTACAAAACTCCCATTCTGCGCTAAAAACAAAGGAAGGAAAAGGGCACACCAAAAGGGTCGCAAAGTTCTTTTCGGCTGCAATCCACTCAGACTTTCGCGTGCGCTCGCTGGCAGAGAGGATCATGGGAAAATAAATAGCATCTCCTGGCAGCAGTAGCAGCAGCAGCATCCCACAAAACGGGTGTGATACTTTGGTAATCCTTTTGATACGCCGAAGCTGTAGCGCAAGTGAACACATCCACACACACACACACACACACACAAACACTTGGCTCTGGTAGAGGACTCCATTATCATACAAATGGCAATCATCATCGTGCGCCACTTGTCCGCCTTTATCCAGTGCAGTACGGTACAGTTTGGACGAACCAACCCAGCATCGCTCACTCATTCCGACGCGGCCTTTGCCATTGCGCTTCCTGACCGATGCAGTACGGCAAATGGCTCCACATGGCTTAGAAATGCTTTATTTATGCGTACGCAACACTGCGCTGCAAACATGTACGCCCGAAAAGTTGTCCGACTCCCATAACGGATGCCGCCTGCTACTTTCTTTGGATACGTTTTACGTTACTTGTTTTTGAATTTTCTTTTTGAAGCTCGGACACGACGGTAAGAATAGAAGGGGCTGATGGTTACGCAGTAACTGACAATAAGTAAGGGCATGTGTGTGGGTGCGACAAAAGAAGGCCAAAACTTGGGAAGGATGAGAGGATTCTTCCCAGAGTTCTGTGACACTACCGACAGAATAACTTTATCGTACCTTGGTACAACTTTTATTGACATTGTTCCACAAATAATCCATTGCCCTCCAACCATCATCCCCGGACGTGTAGGAAATTGGTTAGAGTCTACGGTTACACTACCAATGGCCAAACAATCAAAGCCACTGGCCGTTTTTTTATGTGCTATCTATGTTCTATGTTTGTTTGGTTCCACAGTGTTCGTTAAGCTCCGGAAGGAGTAACTTTGCAGGATGAATGTGGTTTGCGTCTATCATGTCTAGTAATTAGTGCCAGCTGCATGCATGCATAATGTATGGTTGTACAATTTTCAATTCACATTTATCGATCAGTACTAGCAGTCGGAGCAGTAGGAGCAAGCAAACTGCCAACAAAGACATTTTCTTCTGCCTAATCTAATGTACTTGCTCTTTGGTCCGTAACAGCATCTTCCTATTGAACCTATTGAATCTTCACTTATTGGATGTTAGTGAACAATGTCCTCAAGTGTACCTCTACACCCATAATTGTCGTTTTCCGCATAAAAAGCATCAAAGTGCCCGAGACGATAGAACGATTAAAACACACATTGAGTTGTTCTCTTCGCCTTTCCTGTCTCGCCTGCAACTACCTTCTGGTTGATCCCGGAAAGATTTTCGGACACTTTTTTTTGTTGACTCTCCTGCTCCAAAAGCAAACATGGCACGAAATAAAATGGCAGTTTGTGTACGCATCAGGCACCGCTACGGTGCTCCGGATTAATCAGCCAATGTTTCATTCGGGAGACATGGACCGATACGCTCGGCCTCAAACGAGAAGACGTCAAAGCATCTTCCTTACCTTCCTTCCTTCCATGCCTGCCAATCGTAAGGACGTCATTATCGTCATCTTTCCAACGTTTGCCCAAGCGCTCTTCCGGCACCTTCCTCACGGAGCTTTTATGGCAACGATCGAACTCCGACGGCAGCACTAAATTTAGCCGATACGTTTTATGATCGCTTTTGCCTTTATCCCACACACACACACACACGCATGCCTCAATCAAGTGAAGCAGGAACAGAGAGCAGTCCGTGCAAAGGTGGGACAAATGGTTTCGTCGCCTTCTTCTCCTTCTCCGGGCCGGGCCAGTAGGCCTCTCATGGTCGATCAATTTTCCATTTGAACGCTCTCCTAAGCGTCTAACGCGACGTCTCGTGGCATGAAGGATAAATGCCATTGACTTACCGATAAACCGTAACCGTGTTACGTGGTAACTGCTGCGGGAAGGTAGGCCGGGTAGGCTTCCTCCCTCTTGGTCACAGGAAATCACCACCATCCTCCGAGCCTCACATAAGACGGCTCCGACTTCTCTCTCTCTCTCTCTCTCAGACAAAGGCAGAAAGCGGAAAACCCTTTAACGTATCCTGTTTCGAACGATTCGTGCGGCAAGCTGATAGGTCCCCGGTGCCCCAGGCCTTTCTCATAATATTTATTTATAGACATATTTCCGATTCATATCAAATGGCAACCATCATGTGTGTGCTGCCTGGGAAATAGACGTACGAACCCACCACCAACAAGAAAGTCCAGCAGCAGCGCTGAAAAGCAGCAAAGCAAAGTATTTTCACCGAGTGAGGTTGTTCGTTTTTTTGTTTTTTTTTTCGTTTTTTTTGTGTTTTGCTCGCCGCTGTGATCCACACCCACACCGCTGGCTTTGGTTTGGAGTGGGCGGTATTGGGGGGGGGAGAGGGAGCAGTAGTAATGAGACCATCCGCAGTCCCTCCTCGGAGAGCCGGAGGGTCAACTCGGGATACGATTTGTGCGCCGATTTGCCGGCGAGCTTGCGGGCGTTTTGATGCTTTGGCCTGCTGCTGTGCTCTTTTGCTGGTCGTGCAAATTGTGTCGGATATGGGGTGCAATAAGGAATGCTGGCGGGAGGTTGGCGAAGCTTTTAAGAAAAATGAGCCGCATTAGGGTAGATAAGTTATTTCCAAAATGGTTTCAATTTCTCAAAAACCATCCTCTAGATGCTCCACTGGGGAGGTTGGACGCGCTTAGAGACAAAGAAACCATTGGATTTCCAAGTGTTCCATCGCAGTAATGATAAGAGAAGAGCTATTTGATTGTTTTCTATTGTCTTGCATTAGATAGAAAGTTTTTTACTCGATTTTTAGGGGTTTAAATTTGATTAAGTAAGGCTTTAAAATGCAAATAGTGTTCAAAACGGGCTCAATTTTGTTCATAATAAGCAATTAAAAGTATCTTAAGTCGTGGGTGGGAGCTTTAAACAACACAAACATCTATTGTTTGTTAACTTGCTATAAAACTGTTTCCCTCAACAACTACAAGCTTTTCATCACTCAATTGGTTGGTTTACTTTAAGAACCTTAAGTCCTTTTTAAACTAGAAGGACACGCTTCACTTCAGAACAGTCGACCTAAGCTAAGGAACGTTTCCTTCTTTTAATCTTTGCTCACGACCATTGGAATCGCCTTTGGTTACCTCGACCCTGTGCATTCGTTTGCATTTGCACCCGCACGTACCTCACGTTGTTTTCTTCCTCCTGTCTCTCTTTCTCCCCAACAGTCATGTTCCGGCTGTACGACACCGACGGAAACGGAGTCCTCGATACGACCGAAACGGATGCAATCGTCAATCAGATGATGTCGGTCGCGGAATACCTCGGCTGGGACGTGTCCGAGCTACGGCCGGTAAGTATCGACACAAATCGAACGCTTTGTTCCGTCCGTGGCACGTACCGCCCGCACGCGCATGTTGACCGTTCGTGGTGCACGTGGCATTTGCCGCATCAATCCGCGCACTGGGTCCTAGCCGCTACCAGGCTAAGGCTGGCCGGGTCCTGCCTAACGATGTTTCATAAATAAAACAGCAATTGTGTGCGCCCGTTTTTCTTTTTCAACTTTCCCGCTCCACAACTTCGATGATTGCTACTGTTTACTGACTCCATTTCTTTCTTGCTCCTTTGTGTGTCGCCCCGGACCCCGGATGCTGCCTCCAACGGACAAAAAAAAACAAATGTCTATAAAAAAAACACCAAACACCACAGATCCTCCAGGACATGATGACCGAGATCGACTACGACGGCGATGGGTGCGTTTCGCTCGAGGAATGGCAGCGCGGCGGCCTGACAACGATCCCGCTGCTAGTACTTCTCGGTAAGCCCAATATTGTGCGCGCCCATATCACTGCACTTCCCGGAACACTTCACAACAGGCAAGATTTTTCCGCAAAAAGCACGCGAACAAACTGAAAGGCACACAACAAGCAATGGTGGGGAAAAAGTATGTATGTGTTTGTGTGCTCAAGTGTGTGTGTGTGTGTGTGTGTTATAAAACATCCTCTACAGCACAAACAACCGTTCCACTGGGGACAATCGGCATCGGGATCGGTTTTGGTTCCCTTTTCGGCACGGCAGGGGGCACGGAAGGCTAATGCGTAAATCGGCCGGCAAATGAGGCGAATGCGAATCTCCCAGGCCGACCGGGTTTGCCGGAACCGGGTGTCCAATTAAAATTGTTATGCTTTCACCATCGCGGGTAGATTATGCGAGCGCGAGGAACTTAATGATGTGCAGGACGCACCACCGGCAAAAGGTGCAAAGGTGGCTTGCTGGGGGGGGGGGACTTTTCCCGTTTCCCATTCTCCCACTTGTTCTTGGATGATGTTTTGCTACATCTTTGCACCCTTCGCTCTGCAACGATTTGTTAGAATCTGGCGTCTTGATTTGTCTGGTGCCGACGCTTTCGTGCCGCTCTCCAGCGATGAGTGGCATTAACATTTTACAAGCCGTTCTTAGAAGCCGCACCGCGCACAAAACTATCTGGAAATGTAAGCTGTTTATGGTGCGAAGCAATTAAGATGATTAAAAGGCTGCCTTCGGAAAGCTTTCCGGCGAGGATAGCAATTTTGCCGTGGAAAAATCAGCACACCTCGGTTAGGAGGAATTGAGTCATTAATTCTAAAAAAACATTATTCCACCCGTTTCCTTTTTTGCTGCTAACTCTACAGCCAAGCCAGTACGGACGACGATATGGGAACTGATGATACGAGGATGTGTCGATAAGTGACGCATTTATCAGCAAAACCCCCCTCGGGACCGATCCAATTAAGAGACGGGGCCTGCTGATAATGTGTGCAAAACGGTGGAAGCATCAACTTTAACGATGCACTTGTAGCCTTAGGATGGGTTCACCTAGCGCTCCTGGCGATGTGTGCCTGTATGTGTGTGTGTGTGTGTGTGTGAAGTAAATCCGTACCCTTGAGTGAGGATAATTCAATCAATTATCCAGGCCACCACCGTCCACCGAGTGAAAGGAAGTGTGTAGGTGTGTGAGAGAGAGAGAGAGTGAGTGACTTGGCTGTGTTGAACGCGTGTGACCAGACGGATACTAATCTACACTTAACTTAATTGCAACATTTCCCACCAATGCACACACCGACGGTTGCACACCGATACCGAGAGCTTTCCCGTGTACGTGCACAAGTACACGTGGACGGAGCGCTGGCAACCAGCGGGGGGTTTCGCAACGGCCCGGGCAGGGGATGGGTTTTCGGAGGACTTTGTCAGAACCTCTGGAGACTAATCCACTACGCATCCGCATCGACAGGACCTCAACAACTCCTCCGCAACAGCAGGATAAAGTCGTTTTTTTGCTGATAAAAGTCGACGACGTGAAGTGCTCGAATACACTTGCGCCGCTGAGCTGAGCTCCTCATCGACCCCGGGGGATCAATTCGTTCAACCGATCTAACCGCTAATGCTTAAACGCCACTCCCAATGTGCCTCCCGCTGCAATGCCCACTCGACACCCCCCGAAATGGTGCTGTAATGCAACCGGCAGACCGCTAAGCTAACAGTTGCTTCACCCTCGACCACGGAACGTCATCAATCAGCACGCAAAAAGCAAACACACTGTCATCTTATCCAGCACACAGGGTGTTCGGTGTTGCGGCCGTCACCTGAAACCCGGGCTTTAAGGGGGAGAGAACACACAGAATGCTCTTTGCCACTTTTGCACAATGAGCTTTTGAACTCGATTAATACGATTGTAGCATTGCCAGCGTCGCTGGGCGATGGGTTTGGGAGTGTGTAAATCGATACGATCGAAGCATAAAAGGACAGTGAAGTGTGGCAAGGGGGTTTGTTCTCGGAGCATCGTCGGAGACGCATCCGTAAACATCTCGGCACAAAAGAGTGGAGAAAAGTAGTTCCAGTTCCAGTGAAAAATCGGGTCAATGAACATTCACCAAACCCTGTGCTGGGCGGACAGAGGCGGACTGAGCACTGAAACGCATCCATCATGCGACGAAGTGCCGGTAACTACTAAGCCACCCACTCGATTCACCCAGTGACAGAGACGGATGTGAATCTATTTTTGTGCCTTGCGGTACGCTTATCGGACACAATCCATGCGATTGAGTTGTAGGGGCGGGAGATCATGAGGGGACACGGTCAGAGGACTGATATTGAAATTAATTTTATACTATACGAGTTATTTTGCGCTGGCCTTGCGGGTCGAATTCGAAAGCCGATTGAGTGGTTTCGGTCAATCTCGTTTCCGATTCCGATTCGTCGTCGATGCCGGTCACGTAAACAAGCGCGGGGAGATTTCGAGCGTCACCATCAAATTCGACCAGTTGCCATTTGGGCGGAGCGTGAGATTTGAACGATGTCGATTGTTATGGATGACATTTATTGCGGACACTTCGTCAAACAAGATTGATAAGATGCTGATTGAGCTGTGTGCGGTAAATGGATGGTTTGGAGCGTGCTGTTAGCATAGCGAAATGCGAAACTGCCAAACATCACTTATTGGGAATTAAAAAGAGGGCCAAAAATGACGACATTCTGTGAACGGGAAAGATGCACAGTCTTGTGGCGTTTATAGTTCTAAATACAGAGCATCTGTTTGGAGTAACTACAACGGTAGAACTAGCGTTTTAGCGCAACTTGATGAGCTATTTTGCCGTTTGAGAGTACATTACCTCAATTACAGCAATTACAGTAGGCACAGTACCTCGAAGATCAAAGCTTCATCGTTCAAAACACTGCCCAGTAATTACCCGTGCAGCACCATCGCTGCCAGTGCATACGAGCAGCGCCATATGGAACAAAAGCCTGATGGTTGAAGCTAAATTAGAATTCTACGGAACCCATCATGGCAGGGACCATTTTCCCATCCTGCACCACGTTACACGTATGAGCCACGAATGCCTTGAAGCCTTTCCGCAATGCGTTGCATCGGTCGTAACTGACAGCCATTGTGCATGTTGCAGAATAGGCAACGGACATCGCACCTATTTCCCACGAAATCTTCTCCTTTCCTTTTCCTGCCAGTGAGGGATTGTTTGTGCATCTGTCCAACGCGCGCGCGAAATGGAATGGTCCCTCCAGGCTAGCGCTGGTCATTAGTATTCCTCGCGTTTGCCCGGAGCCTTATTTCCAACTGGCATCAATCTTACACGGTACCCGCTAATACCGATGGCTCTCGTTCCGATGGCATTTTTTACCCCCCTTTCGTCCTGATATGTTTTACGCCTTGCGGGTATGGCCGGTACGTGGGTTAGCTTGATGCGAAGCGCTTAGCGATTGCACCGTGTGGTGTGGAGAACAGTTTTTGTCGAAACGGTGAAACACCAGGACCAGGATCCAATCGCATACCCACGCACTATGGTACATCAGGGAAGGTGCACACACAGACACACATAAGCGTAGTCGAAGCTTGAGTTTTTCGCGGGAATCCCTCCGGACGCTTTTCCGATGGCTAATTCCCGGTAATTGATGGCTCACGACAAACTGCACGGAATCTCGCCGGACACATAAATCCTTTGGCAGGAGAGCGTTACGTGCGATCAATTTAACTTTTCCTTTTTTCTCTCCCCTGTTTCCATTTCCATTCTGTTCCTCTGCAAACGGGAAACGCGTGTGCACCGCGTACCAGGCGTCGACAACACGCTCAAGGAGGATGGATACCATGTGTGGCGGTTAAAACATTTCAGCAAACCTGCCTACTGCAATATGTGCCTCAACATGCTCGTCGGGCTGGGCAAGAAGGGTCTCTGCTGTGTGCGTAAGTATCCTACCGCCAATCGACTTCTTCGCTCACACATTTCTACCGACGTTTGAAAGTCAAACTAATCTTTTATCATATTTTTGCATATTTTTTGTTGTTGTCTCTTCCTCACTGCTGGTACATGTTGCCAACAGTCTGCAAGTACACCGTGCATGAGCGTTGCGTCCAGCGGGCACCGGCGTCCTGCATCGCCACCTACGTGAAGTCGAAAAAGTCGAAGGCCACCGCCACGTTCCAGCACCACTGGGTCGAGGGGAACTGTTACGGGCGCTGCTCAAAATGCCGCAAGCGAATCAAAGCGTACAATGGAATTACCGGGCTGACCTGCCGCTGGTGTCGCATGATGGTGAGTGTAGCAACATTCCCGAGCGCTGGTAGCGGATGGAATGCGTCTTGTCGCAAGTCGGTGGAACCTCCGGGGATCGGCCGAGCCTTGATTTACACGCTCTTTTAATGTTGTACCCCCACCCCCCCCCCCCCACCCCATTCGCACAAGGTGCTTGGATTTACATGTGTTTAATTAAATCTTATTATTTTTTTCGGAACTGATTGTACACGGATTGAAATTGTCAGGCAATTAACTCGTCGTCAGTATTGATGGAGACGCCTGGTAGTGCACGTGGTACAGATGGGAATACTTTTACGTACTTTTATGTGGTTGTACATTGTATTCCGTAAATTTGTAACACATTTATTATTTTATAAAACCTATTATATTATGTCATAATTGTATAATTTAGCTGACGTTTACCTCTAATTAAATCTATTGCATTCATTATTGAATATTGCACTCGACCTCACTAGATACATTCGGACATTTTATCTATTTTACTTATTCTTCAGTGATATCTTTCTTTCTTTTGGTTCTTGGTAAGAACATACAAAAGCTACCGAGCATTCAAATGACAATAAAGAGTTCACGGTTCAATTATGTCCTACCACAGTTCGTGTGTATTCATTTCGCTTGCAATGCATAGAAACGAATGAAAAGAGCATAATAGTGTTCCAGCAGAACCGGGAGACGAGTTTTTCCGTTTTCCCACTCTTTTCACCGTAACCAACCGTAGCGCCCAACCGTTAATTTCATTCCGTTTGTATCACTTGCACAGCTCCACAACAAGTGCGCCACGCTGGTGAAGGCGGAATGTACGCTCGGGGAGTTTGCCAACCTCGTCCTGCCACCGACCGCCATCTGTCCGGCCGTGCTCGATCGGCAGAAATCGATCAATTTTACCACCAACAAGGGAAAGGTAAGTCCGCCTGGCTGCAAAACTCATTTATCTCGTGCCCGTCAACACGGACCAACACCCCCGGACGACCGTCGCCACACTTGGGTTGGTGTATGACACGTAGACGCATGACAAAAAAAGGGCTGGAACGCAAACGACGCGACGGTAAAATTAAACGAGAGAAAGTATAAAAACAAAACCCCATGGATCGCGCCTTGCAAACGGTGTGCAGAAAGAAAGAAATAAAAAAAACCGAACCGATATTGGTAATCACTTCATGGTGGAGCGTTTGTCTGCTTCCGGTGTTGCTGATGGATTGTTTGCCATTAATTTATTGAATCTGCGTGTGGGCGTGTGTGTGCGTGTGCGTGTGGAAAGCATTAATTCAAATTCAATGTAGAGCGCGAAACCGGTTTCATGAGAAGATTGAGTTTTTTCAATTAGTTACGGTGTTTTGATTCGATCTGAAGCATCGTTTACAGTTTCATTTTGTTTGCGCTCGCAGTTCCATTCACTCACCTCAAAAGGATGTAATTTATATCGGTAAAGGACCGTTAAATAATTAAAACCTGCTCGAAAAACAATGAAGCTCCGCTTCCTTGATTCTGTGGACTTTTATTGGATATTAAAAGGCACTGGCTTTACTGCTCTAGGACAATCGGTCTGTTTTTATTCATTTTTCTTCTCATTGCCCTCTCTCCCCGATCGTCGGCATCGTTCCCTTTTTCCAGAGCGTACCATCGACAATACACTTTCAAATTACCAGCGACCCGAGCTGGTGCCCGCTGCTCGTCTTTATCAACCCGAAGAGTGGCGGCCGGCAGGGCGACCGGATCCTCCGCAAGTTCCAATACCTGCTCAACCCGCGCCAGGTGTACGACCTGTCGAAGGGCGGCCCGCTCGAGGGCCTCACCATGTTCAAGGACGTGCCGAACTTTAAGGTGATCTGCTGTGGCGGCGACGGCACGGTCGGCTGGGTGCTGGAAGCGATGGACAGCATCGTGCTGCAGACGCAACCATCGATCGGTGTGATCCCGCTCGGCACCGGTAACGATTTGGCGCGCTGTCTGCGCTGGGGCGGCGGCTACGAGGGCGAAAGCATTCCGAAGATACTGGACAAGATCAACCGGGCCTCGGTCGTGATGCTGGACCGGTGGAGCATCGAGGTCAAGAACAATCCGCTGGCGGCGGAGGAAACACCAACCGCCACCACCATGCCCGGCCACAAGGTAAGTGGGTAGCGTGTAGGCGTCCGGCGGGCACCGAGGCCTCTATCTATTTACCGTTTTTTTTTTTGTGCGATTTCCCGGCCCCTTACTCACAGGTAACACTGTCCGAGAACGTGCAGAAGGTAATAGAGCTTTCGCATCGCATAATTGCGGAAAAATCTGTGATCCAAGCGTACGACGAGGAGGAAAATAGTACAAACCGAGCGACCGACGTACCGTTACCGCCCACCGCCAACGGTACGACGCAACGTGCCGCAGTGAGTGACAATAATGGGTTCGCCAT
Source organism: Anopheles coluzzii (assembly GCF_943734685.1). Lineage (NCBI taxonomy): Eukaryota > Metazoa > Arthropoda > Insecta > Diptera > Culicidae > Anopheles > Anopheles coluzzii. Next base: position 114,573,076 of record NC_064670.1, read on the forward strand.
CGGACCGGACGCTGCCGGCACGGCGAGGGTCGCCGCTATGACCGCTACGCCCCCACCGACACCGACCACACCGTTCGCGGGCGGTGCCGACGGACCCACCGTAATGGAAGGTTTCATTGCCGAGCATGCCAATAGAGGCGCGGTGGACCCGCCCCTGACCAATGGCGGAGCGACGACGCTAGTGTCGTCGATCGCTGGTGTCGACGAGGACGACGACGACGTGGCGGCTAACACCGGCACTAATGGTAGCGCGCCGCCGGTCGATAACGGCCCGTGTGCGAACGACGATGATGCAGCGCAACGTGCCGAGGACGATACCGTGAACAGTTCCTATCAGCAGCAGCAGCAACACCATCACAGCAACGGCAACGCCACGGACAAACCGAGACCGGAGAAGAAAATTATCGACCTACCAAAGTTGATAAAACCGCAGGTCGGATCGGAATTCACCGTGCCGTACAACATTGTCAATAACTACTTTTCCGTCGGTGTGGTAAGTATGGGTGGGTGAGGAGGGTGGTTGATGGGGGGTTGAAAAGGGAGCGGAGAAATGGACGAGAAATAAAACCGCCACAGCACCGCGCCCATTATCTATACGGAATACGTCGTCACGGCGTCTAAGCACATTGCGGCCAATGTCAATGCTGTCCTTTTGAAGTGCTGTGTGGCGATGGAAAACCGGACGGAACGGGAAGAATGTACGGGGAATCACTTACGGCTACGATCGCAACCTTCAGGGCGGTGGTGTGTGCTGCTGAAAGGACTCGGAAAAAAGGAACAAAAATGTTGTGCGTTATATACGCAGCTCGCATTTGTTGAAAATTTTGCCTTACAACGACACGGCAGTCGGTCGCTCGGTATCTCTCCCTGGTCGAGATTTACGCTAACGAGTGCGAATTGCTGTTGAACTTTTATTTACGCTTTAACGATGCTCGTTGAACACTGGCCCCGTTGCAACTGGATGAAAGCACAGCTTGCTTTGGCTCCCAAGCCTCCATTATCGAGCTGGCTAATTTGTCCAGCGGTCTTAAAGTCGGAGCGATTTCACCCTGGGCGAAAAAGGGCGAGCCTGGTTGTTGTCGTTTTTATGTTTGTTGTGCCGCAAAAACTTTTAGGCTAGCCCACCGTACACTGTACGATGTTGCGTTGTTGTTTTGCTTTCTGTCGCCTTCCTCAGCTTATGAAAAGTGCTCCGATAACAGTTACACTTCCGTTTTCCGGTTGACCCAGTTCTGGACCACACCGTGCCCGTGCTTACGCGGTGGAAGCGAAAGCGGAAGTGTTTTATCGCGAACGTTGCAGAAATTAAACAGTAATTAGTGCGGTGTGTGTGTGTGTGTGTAGTCCGTGTACCAACTTGTGTCTCTCACTTTAAAGCCCAGATCTCGTTTAAGACTCCGTAACATTAGCACCCTCTGCACGCTCGCTCGCTGTCGCGCTCTACATTCACCCTCAAGTGGTCGGTTTGTTGAGTAAAGGTTTCTTAATTATTCAAACTACCGGATGCAGCTGTTGTCGGGATTCGGTGCCGTAAGGCATAGTGGCTTGTATTGTGTGTCTGTGTCCTTGTGCTGTGTATGTTATTATGGAGTATTCAATAAGCTTAGCAACATGCACCACCCACCAAACGTTGCGCGCTGCTCCTAAATCGAGCGCAGAAGAAAAAGGAAGGCAGTGCTTTACATGTTTGAAGTATGTTTATTTGGTGTGTATGTGTGTATGTTCCCATTCCCATTCGCCGTACGAGCGCACTGTCTCGCCCCCGAGGTAGGTGTGCCACCCCGGAGCAAGGCGGAATGCTTTATGGTGAGAATTATGTTGCATATTGTATGATGGGAACCGTCAAAGGCGGTACCACCACGGTTGCTGCTGCAACGCTCCCGCTCTCAGCACGACACACTCCTCGGGCACAAAGGAATGCCAACTGGTTTGTTTGTTTAGTGTGTGTGAGTGTGTGACTGTTTTTATTCGAAGTACAAACGGAACGTGGGCTCTTTAGCTGAGGCTCTATTGATTTAAACTCGTTTACAACGCGCCGCTGCTCTTTTCTTTTGGGTGAGGAATTCAAAACGCGCCTTGCTTATGGTGATGTTATGGTACAGTTAACGCGCTGTAAACACGTTGTACGACTTCAATGCTCGAATGGTTTGTTTCGGAAACGCTTCGGAAAATGGCAATACAAACACTGCATGCTCCACAAACATTGACCTCGTAGATGGAAGTTCTAGCGTTTGCCCCTGAGGTGACTTTTTGTGACACGACGAGGTACTATTGGATCGATTGTCTTTCGATCGACCTTTTTTTTAAAGAAAGCAGGGGTTATTGGTATAATATGCAGAAGTAAGTAAAATTGATGATTTTGCAATGAAATTTTCAAGCAGTTGATATTATCAATCATGTTGGTTCTTTGTGGTTCAATGTAGTAATCAGTTAAAACAAAAGCTTTTGTTATTTCTGCCTTAAAAACAACCATAACATGTTGTCATTTTCTAAAAAGATCAGTTTTAGAAAGTTTTGGATCTAATTCGGACAAAACGCACCTCAACAAAGGGACATAATAAACAAACACCAAGGGGCAAAACGCACCATAATATAGATGTACATAAAATATGAACCTTAGATCAATTAAATAGTAGAAGCATTTCCTGCGATTTTTTTTAAATTTAAATACAAGTAAATATCTACCCAGAACCCGCAAACGTTCAGATCTGCTGCCACGAAATTAGCTCGTACTTCAAAGGATAATTTTCTTACACATTTTGTACATAAATCAGTAAGTTTGTGAGCGGCTACTTCAAGAATCGGTTCTGTGTAACAGTTGTCAACCTCGTACAACCTAAGAACGTATCCGTTATAGGTCCAAGGCTCGTGTTTGCCACTCAACTACCTCGTGCGCGCAAAAGACTTTTATGTAATGGCCCAATTTATTATGACTGAGATATTCCAGTCACAAGACAGCAAAGCCAATAAATGACAGCTTTTTAAGACCAGCTTTTCGCACATATATGGTAGCTTTTCCCAAACCAGAAGGAGAAGAATAAGAAATCAAGATATTTATATATATTTGCCTGTCTTTTTAAAACATATACGCATATACGGTGAGGATTTATTCGTCATACGATTTCTTTCCACTTTTATCGGCAGCATAGCAGTAAAACACGCAAAGCTTGCCCTGGGTTGTCATGCTTTCGAACAATATATAAGCTCACCGCCTAAAACCTCCCCCTCTTTGCGCTTCTGTTGCCCTACCCCCATTCCTCTTCATTTAAAACTGTTGCACTCCCCCGGCGGCAACAGCAGCAGCAGCAGAAACAATTTGTCCCAGCACCACCACACACCCGATAATGCTTATATTATTTGACCGCGGTTTTCTCAACCACGACCACCATGCGGCACAATTTATTGCTTCCGCCAGCGGCGCGAGTGCTAGAGTGGCACCAACAACAACAAAAACACCCCACACGCGCCTTTTTTGGAATTTTGCAACGCTGCAAAAGGATTATTAAAATATATTCCACCTCCCACCTCGAAAAAAAGTGTTCAACCGTGCGGTCATAAATAACGGCAGCCCCAGGCAGTGCTTCAAATGAAAGGGGGGATTGGGGCACCAATTTCGCCGGCCTCAGCAGGTCGGTTTAGCAACGGGCTGCTACGGGCAGTCAATATGGCCTGGCAGGCAACGAACAGCTTTGCTACAGCACGCAGTTCCAACGCGAGCTCCTAGCAACTTCAAAGCATAATTTTCATTCCCCCACGCGGCCTCCTAGTTTAACCTGTGCACCTCCAACGCACCCACACCGGGCGCTTCAAGGCCCTGGGCCCAGTCAAAGTTGCATAAGCGACCAAAAACTTTGGACTGCGGCAGTTAATTTGTGTGAATGTTGTGCGCGCACATTCTACATTTGATGGCATAAATAACTTCTGGTTCTATGCCATTTCTCATTCCGTTCTATGCTTCCGTGCGCTTGGAGGCTCTTTTTTTTTGGTATGCCACACATTTCGGTAATCCACTACCGATATCTATTACCCCCTTCTGTGTGAGCCATTCGTCAGGGATTGACTGCAATGAGTGAGAGAGAGAGAGAGAGAGAGAGAGAGAGAGAACTTGGCAATGATGGTACGGCGATATGGCGAAGAAATTAGCATACAAACAAAACCACATGCCCATCCAAGTCCTTCGCTTGGATTACAACCGGATACGACCACTGCTCTAGTCCAGTGTTTGTGGTTTTGTTTTAAATTTCCCCCCTTCAATAGAAGCAATAGAAACTTTTGTCTGTATCCTCCCCAACCTTGGCGGTTAAGCATTATCAGTGACATGATCATTGGTTAGGGACATAGGAGGAGAAAAAAAACCTCTGGAACTGTGCCAAACACACGCAACCACCTTGGGCAACTCATACCAGCAAGTTAACTACCCCCGACACTCGGCAAAAATATGCTGCCCAGTAGGAAAATTCAAGCTTCCGCATACTTCACTGGTTCCGGTTCACGGTAATTACCCTACGGCCCACCCTCGTGCCCACTAGCGAAGTGGTAGCGTCTTGAGGGGGAGACGATAAAAATCTGTTAAATGTCTTAAGCCACGCGCGGCCCTATCGCTCGCTTCGCTGTTTTTTGCCCTTTCGTTTGCCTATTTCTTGGTAAATCGTTACCAGTGAAGCTTGAAATGATTTGAAATTGTCCATCCCGTCCTTCGCTCGCTGCTTGCCGCACGCTACCTTTCGCAAGTAAAAACCTCCGGGACAGCTTCGGCCAGGAGTTCGCGGTAACTACAACCAGGTTTATTTATAGCACCGCCACCAATTGGCCGTGTTTCTTGGGCAAGGACACGCAATCACGGGGATCGCTAGGCAATTGCTGGACCGACCCGGTACGAGTAAAGAGTATCGGCAGCGGGATGGTAAATTAAAAAAAGGGATTTAGTTGGACCGTTCCCGTAGCAAAGTGTTTTTTTCTTTTCTTTTTTGTCATCAGGTATCCTTTTCCTTCTACTTCATCTCCTTTCTCGGCATTGTCGTTCCCCGGACACCCAAACCGGGCTCCGTGCCGCCGGAAAGGACGTGAAATGTAATTTCATTAATTTCACGATTAAAAACCAGTTCGCTTTTGGTCGACCCGGCCCTGGCCGGTGGGTCGGATTAACCGGAGCTAAATGAATTCGATTCGACGTTGCACGTTGCCTTGGGATGGCACGGGACGAATCGGATTGTATAACAGGGGGATATATTGCTATCAGCTAATTATCTCGCCGGCAAATCGGATCGGTCCCGATGCTGTCCCCATTCGCTACAGCTACACGCACAAGACGGCGGCTAATTACGGGCTTGTGCTGCAAAGATCCTGGGGCTCAGATTTTGGAAGACTTTAAATGAAGGGCGAGCACGAAAACAATGAAATCTGATCTGTCGAATGCTCTGCTGTTTGCTGCAGCCATTCGATGTTATCCCGATCGCGTGACGACTGTCCATCTTGCATGTGCTGGAAACTGTTGCAGATAACTGCTCCCATAAAAGGGAAGCACTTATTACGGGGTGGAAATGTGTTATCACGCAATCAAAAGAGCCGTTTTTCGCTTCAACACAATCATTTTTGGTTTTTTTCCCCACGCACGCATCAGGATGCTGCCATCTGCGTAAAGTTTCACCTGGAGCGGGAGAAAAATCCGCACAAATTCAACAGCCGCATGAAGAACAAGCTGTGGTACTTTGAGTACGCCACGTCGGAAACGTTCGCCGCCTCCTGCAAGAACCTGCACGAGTACCTGGAGATTGTGGTAAGCGCGTGTGGCGTTTGCTGAGAATGTCTGCCGCCATTAAATTCCATCTGATTTTGTTTCCATCTCTCTCTCTTTCTCTCTTCCCATCTCCAGTGCGATGGTGTTTCGCTCGAGTTGGCCAACGGTCCACAGCTGCAGGGCATCGCGTTGCTGAACATCCCCTACACGCACGGTGGCTCCAATCTGTGGGGCGAGCATCTGTCCCAGAAGCGGATGCGCAAGGGCCCGTTTCGCAAGAAGCTTAAAAACTCCGACAAAGAGCTGTCGGCGAACAGCTTCAACTCGGTCGATCTGTCTATCGCCATACAAGGTTGGTTGTGGAATAACTTTCCTGCTGTCCGGTTCTTTACTAATTCTCTTTCGTTTTTTTTATCTTCTGTCCACTCACAGATATTGGAGATAGCAAGATAGAGGTGATCGGGCTGGAGAACTGCCTGCACATGGGCCAGGTGCGGACCGGGCTGCGCGCGTCCGGCCGCCGGCTGGCCCAGTGCAGCGAGGTAATAATGACCACCAAGAAAACCTTTCCGATGCAGATCGACGGTGAGCCCTGGATGCAGGGCCCTTGCACGGTGAGTGTAGCAATGCGCGAAGCCTCCACATCCACTCTAACGCCGCTATGTTTTGACGTTCTTTTGGCAGATTAAACTCACACACAAAAATCAAGTGCCAATGCTGATGGCGCCCCGGTCGGAGAAGGGTAGCGGCTTCTTTAGCTTCCTGAAGAGATGACTCACGAGAAGGGCAAACAGCGACGCCGTCCCGATTGAGGCCTAGTGAGCGCGGGTCCAACGGAGCGCGTCCCTTACCGTTTGCAACCCCGGGCAGCCAACTGTCGCCAGCAGCCTGCACATTATTGGTCAGCGGGGACAGTACGAAAACTGATAGCTTTAATCTAGTGAACCACAACCCCGGCGTGTTGATCCCAGCCCAGTGCGTATCGCGGTGGGTGCGACTGGTTCTTCGTGTAAAATCTTTTTTGAAATAATACCATCCCAACAAATCATTCACGCGAGCGACCGAGCTAGGTTCTTTTCGAGCTCATTATCGTTTACAAAACCCTCCAACACACAACACATACTATCCGCGACCAATATCTAGTACAAAAATGTTGAGGAACTAATCAAAACATTATCCCCCGGAGGAGGTGCATGGTTCACGACCCGCCTGGAAGTAGTCTGAGGTAATCAAAAAGAGGTGTCGATCATTGGAAGCTGCTGTTCGTATCATCCTCATGTCATCTCTACACCGCTCTCTACACACAGCTCATTACGCACACAATGCTTGGCGGAGCAGCACAAGATCCTTACCAGTCTAGTGGGGATGCTGCGCTAGAGCTATGATCTGTTTCAATCCTTACTATTACCATAACTTTTAGCATCTAAGCGCCTGTGGTAAACGATGTGTACCCGTATGTATCGCTGTGGCCGTTTATATGTTTTACTCTTGTTCGTCAAACGAACTCGAAGCTGTTGTTACTCATAGTGTGATAGCCTTCCAACTGTTATACGTTATCATCGTTCATCGTGTAGCCGTACAGTTCACCTTCACTTGGAATGTTGAACACACATACACTTACACACACACACACGAGCATCTTAGCTGTTATATTGCACGCGCATTGTATCATCTCGTGAGCGAACCAGCTTACGCTCCTAATCTCATCGATGGAATCAAGTGGATCTGTGGTACTGTGTTTGTCCAAGTCAAAGTATTAGTTGAGAATATACACAACCCCTTTACTATAATATACCACAACAACTACAATTATATTTACTCATATTATTATAGCATATACATATACCGATACATGAAGGCGCACCCCTATACTATATCGTGGTGTACGCTTATCGTACAAACAATTACACACACACAGAAACTAAAAACAAAACTAAACTAAATGCGACAGAAAGTAATGTTCGACCGCGCTGCGCTATTGTGACTGGTTCATGTGCTTTAAATACAGAGGGAATCTTTGACGGTCCTGTGGGATTGAGCTCGGTGGATGGAGTTATGGCAGGAGTACGCGCAATGCAGGAAAAAACCTTTTTTTTCGGTTCATAATATAGCATATATATAACCTCTCTATCTCTCTTCGACCAACACCGTATACATATCTTTGGACAGGAAAAGGAAAAGTCGTTACCATTTTTTAGTAGTACCTCCTGTACATAGCCAATATCTGTCTTGCAGAATGGAAGAATGCTCTTAAAATTGGCAGCTTGATCGGTTCTCTTGGTTTTTATTATTTCTGTTGGCGAACTCTAGCTGACTAAATCCATCTATTCCAGTTCATCCAGGATACAGTATTTCTAATGAAACGTCTAATTAAACTGTGTAAAGGAAGTTAGAGCTCTAACCTATTGGATATACGTTTTTAATTAATTACTAGCAAGTGCACATACTAATCGAAAATGATGGACTACGGTAGTGAGAAACAGACTCGTTTAATCTCACTTTAAAAAAGTAAAAGCGACTCCAAAATAAACCCAAACAAAAGCACAGGGGAACGGTTTGTAAATAGAAAATGTATGAAACTATCGGAACAAACTTAACCTCCAAGTTGTAAGATATTGTTTGCAATTGCATTCGCAAACTAACGACTACATTAACGGAACCGTTTCATATAAGGCCTGTGTGTGTGTGTGAGTGCGCGCGTGTAAAGAATCTCAAGTACCGCACCGCAATACTCTGCCATCGTGTTTTGTGTACTTGTATGGTGTGTATGTATGAATAGGTGTAACATTTAGGGGTGAAAGATAACAAAAAAAACCCCCCACTGAAACTTAAACAAGCGTACAACATGCAAAATTTAGTTCAACATTCACATCGCATTCGCCGCAAACATCAGCGCACAAACAATTAAAACATGCGCTGCATCTTCAATTTAGTTGGAAACGTTTTTATTTTTTGTTTTTACTTCTTTAAAAGAGAGAAAAAACAAAACAAACACCACAGTAGCAGTTAACAAAGGAAACTACGATTAAACGATTAATCAAAACACAGGTGGAAACACACAGTCAGAGCGGAGACGCGGCGTTGCCCCCGAGCACAATTTAATTGCGTACCGGGGAAGGCACAGGCCGTTGAACACAGGCACACTTGGTAGGCACGCTTCTGACACAGGGAGCGTGAGGATAAGAAAGTAGGCTTAAGCCGTATAAAAGCCGAATACCACGCGCGATAGTACGAATGATATGTGTAACGATATATAATGATAATAAACCACTCAAATTCTAAAGTAGCTTAAGAAGATGATTGCAAATAGTTAATAGAGCAGGAGGTTAGATTCTATCGAATGCCGTAGTGCAAGTAAAAAAACGAATTAGAAATACTAAAAACTCTTGTAGACATCAACCAGATGGTAGAGAAGACGTAATGTCAAATGTTTAGATAGCCAAGAAGAAACTCAGCATTATGTACATGTTTCATACTAGTCAATGGCGTGCAATGTCCGCCGATAAGCTAGACAACAAATACGGAACCTTAATTCTTCGGTTGGTGCTGGCTGGCTGGTTTCGCTCCATCGCAACCACCCTGTTCCCAGACGCAACATACTTTTAAACAAATGACCCAACGGCCAGACGCCACATCTGTGCCATACCCCCGGGAAGGTGGTGACATGGTTGGTATGTTGCGCACGTGACAGATCCACACAAACAGACACACACACACGCACACACCTTCCCCGACGGATTGGCCAGCATTGGCGGGATGGTTCGGGGCGAGCAGAGTAGTTTGAGGCCTAAAGCTGTTTTTATACAATACTACAGTTAGTAATGAGCAACACGAACCAAAGCGAAGAGAATTTGATGACCGGTGCTGCCGGTGTCGGCTGTATAGAGAGGATATTTAAAAAAAAAAACTATCGCCAGTTTGTGTTAACTTAAGTACGGATCTGACCATAGTTTCTAAGGGAAGAGAGTAAATGTAATAATAATGTGTACAGAGAGAAAGAGAGAGAGACAGAGAGTGTGTGTGTAGGATAGTTACAAACTAATCGTAAATCCTATTCGTAATCGTTTCCTATAAGTAGCAATCGTAAGTTTAATCTATATGCTATACTATTTATATACGATAAGTTTCCGAAAATATCTTCCGAGTTAAGGTACGTGTTTACATTCAATTAATTTTGCAACACTATTTATCATTTTTATCAGTGATTTGAAAGTATTTGTAAACAACAATATTAAGTGAAAGCTTTACATTAGTTATTAAGCAAGATAGCAAGAGGATATGTTCTATTTATTACCGTACATCTTCAGTTTTGCGCTGCTGTAAAAATGCAACAGTAAAGGAATTTCAATTAAAAATAACCATTACTGCTAACGGAAGGAGTCGAATAGTCGAACATGTTAGAAGAACAAAAAAAAAGACTTGTAATTAATGGTACTTATGCCTGCAAAGAAAACACAAACATTCGGACCAAACGGGGCACTAGTAAGAGTTTAAACCAAAACAATGCGAGAAAACACGGTAATAGCTCGCAAGCAGCATACTAACGTTTGTACTGACACACACACAAAACGCATACATACATACATACATACATACATACATACATAGATACACACATACATACATACATAGAGCACACATTGTTTTACTGTGGATGTATTTTATGATGCATGTATTTGTGAGACAACATTGTACTTTACGGGGTGCAGTCCCAGTCCCGGTCGTCTTACTCATCCTTCAATATGATATACTCTATTATGATGTACTCTAACGATGGCCAATATTTGTAATCATATTCATTGTGTCATTCACACACACTCACACACACACACAACCATGTAGCTAAATCAATGAACCAACTGTCCGGACTTAACTGACCCGCCCTGTTTGTATGTTGTTACGCGTAAGCCAGGAGAAAACACTAGCAATGCCTACAGGAAGGATGGTTTCCTTCTTTCCGTTGTACTTTTACGACCAAAGTGCCGGAACAGGGGGCAACACACAAAAGAAAACCCTTACTTCTTTACACGCACTATTTGCCGTACCTTATCTAGTTCTGTATCTAGGGCACATGCTTTAATCGAACTGTTTTAACTGGTTACCGTGCCCCTCTACCTAGCCTATGTACCTATGTGCGCCTAGCCCTAACCTAGCCCATCGTTCATTGAGTGTTGCATTTCGTGTCTGCCACACGCTGTCCTCCTTTGTACCTAGTTCACGCTTAACGCATACTCCTTAATGCATACCAACGATCGTTCAGCTGCTGCTGTACATTTGCTGTGCCGTTGTAAAGTAATACGCAACAGAGGAAAAAACCAAAGATTCGTGCACGTGCTCGTGCGGTAGTGGTAGTCGCAGTAGAAGGCAGTAGCAGTAGTAGCTTAACGATATTTGTCAGCTGTCTGCGTGCTCGTTTGTTTGACAAAATAAATGCTAGCGATAGATTATTGTTTATCGATGTACATAAATTGAAATAAAATACTAAAAAAAACAACATTTGTAAATTGTGATCGTATTATGGAGGGGCAAAGATGGTGGCTTATCTACTACTCTACAGAATAGCTCCTACTATCTACTACTCAGTATTCAAAGCCCAGATGTGTTTGTCTGTGTCTGTCTGTCTGTATACTTTATACGTAGCCAAGCACTCCTGGCCACAAAGGGAAAGGGGCAGATTATAGGAAAAGACGACAATGAGGACATAATGTCGAGAGGACAGCCCGTTTAGTGTAACGTTTATTACTTAATGTACAACTATACGAAATATGGAACATACGAAAGATGGAAATAAAAAATCATTAATTCTACACACGAGAGAAAGCGAGAATGGCACAGCGCGCACGATTACTTTCTGTACGGATTCACTTTCACCACATCCTTCGCGTCCATCGTGATCTCGTCGTACATCCATTTCCGGTTCTTGCGGCACACCTTCCCGCACTTGCCACTGCCACAGTCCGGGCAGGGCATGTGGCACCCGGGGCAGCTCAGCTCGAGACAGTCGCACATGTCGACGCCGTTGCTGCGCAGCACACCCTTGTCGTCGTACAGGCCGAGCTTTTTCGACGCCGCGCGTATGTTGCGCGCCAGCTTGCGCTTTTCCCGCTGCGACGTGACCGGATCGAAGTCGGCCAGGAATTTGGAGTTTTCATCAAACAGCCGGTTCCGCTGGTTGCGCTTCGAGCGGCCCTTCCTGGTGCCATTCGTTTCGTTGCCGTCACTGTTGTTTTCGCTACCATTGTCGTTGCGGTTCACGATGCTTCTTCTGCGTGCCGTGTTTGGTACCGTTTCCGGCCGTGCTTCGCCGGCAGTGGACGATACGGCGTTACTACTGTTGGCGCTTTTCTGTGCGCATTCTTCGAGTGTTTCGGTGAAATCCGACCGATCGACGTGATCGTTATCGTCCGAGGAGTCCGAAATGCTTTCGATATCATCCATCGCGGCCAGATTGGTGCTGCGAAGCAGGAGTAGCGTACAACGGTGCGCCCGACACTTTGTTTACAATCTGGAGGTTTGTTGTGATGTTTGGGTTTTTTCGGTGCTGTCAACGCTTCGCAACAACCCGTAAAGCAATCCTTGTCCGTCGTGCTGTCTCACTCTTGTTTTATCCGTCCGTATTTCACGCACACAGTACATACAGTCCCGGATTTATGAACATGTTTCAGCAACATTTGTTCAATGGCAACATTTATGTATTTTTCTGTTAACTTCAAAAACCTTACTTTTTTTTGCTAAAAATAACATTTTAAAATTAAGTTTAAAATATTTTTTATCCATTTTAATATTAAAACGAGTCCGAAAATGTTCCTGCAACAAATAAACATGAGACAAATCGATTTGTTTCTCTTGCAACAAAAATGTTCCCGCAACATGAGTTTGACAGTTCGTCCATACAATTTGGCAACAAATGTTCCCGCAACATTTTCATAGACCCGGGCCTTAGAAAGCGGATTTAAGCACAGCCACACCTATTTAAATGCACAGTGAAATGAACCATTTGACTGATGAACTTTCCGAAAGTTAACCCTTTTCGACAATGCAATCCCAAGCGCCACAGAATAAGCTTAAACGACTGGAAAATTGAATATCCATAGAAAAAAAATGAAAGCTCCACAGCTTCATTGGTTTGATCAATAGATGGCGTATTAAAACTGATTATTATATTTCTATCCTTTTCTTGCAATGTGTTTCGACAAGTTTCATCTTATCATGACCTATATAGCATTCTAACTTTGCGAGCAAAAATCTATATCAATGGTCGTGTGGTCAGATACGTGGGTATCAACACCAACGACCATTACTCAAATCTCACTTGCTTCAGTGCTGGTGATTTCCATTGGAGTTTAGTATTTAAACAATCGTATCGCCGTTCTAGTTCTAGCGATGCATAACTTCAATGCGAATCCATACAACAGTACAGAGGAAATGAGAAAGCTCTCCTCCAAGCGATGAAGCACAACTAGTTGGGGTATCCCATCAACAGGTAGCGCCACCAGCTTTTTTGCTATTTTTAGAATGCATGAGTCGTTTGCCGTCTGCTAAACGAAGTCTTACTATATTCCGTTTAGGTAGAGAACTTGAGTCGTTAGAAGCCGTTTAGTGGTCGTTTAGTGGATTTGTGGCACTTGGGATGTAAACAAATGCTTTGTTGAAACGCATATATGAAACAAAATTTAAATTAAACTTTTAATCCCAGGTAGTAACAGTCATAAAGTGTTAAATGTAGCTCTCGTTCCGCATCGGAAAAGCATTTGTATTGTATTTGGATGAAATCGAACCAAAATTACTCTACCTGCCCATTTTTGTATGACGGGTGCTGCTCTCTTCAGCATAACTTTGTTGCGTTTCTCACCACCAGATGGTGCTAACGCTTTAACGTTGGCTGCGTACTTTTTAATGTACAGGCGGTCCCCGAGATACACGGTACCTCTTATACGCGGATTCGGAGATACGCGGTTTTCTAAATTTGACAATTCTTTGAGCAAATTGTACTGATTTGACAAATCCATTGCAAATTGCCAAATAATTTCCGTTTTGATCGAATGTTAAAAACTATTTCAAAAGGTTTAAAACAGTTATATTCAGTCAGAATAATATCAAATAATTCACAAAGTGACTAAAAACGCCCCCTACTTGCACAATTACACGAAAATTTGTGATATTTTAGCTGGAAATCACGAGATTCGACTTACGCGGAAATTCGAGATACGCGGTATTTTGCGGCCGTTTTCGGTCCCCATTAACCGCGTATCTCGGGGACCGCCTGTATCTTTTGCCATGCAACAGATAGGATTTTTAAATCGAAATTGTCGATGTATTTGATGTTTCAATTTTAAATTGTCCTCTTTAGAACAAATTATTAGAAACATGATTTATGAACCACTATTGCATCTGATAAATTGAAGAATGTTCATCGATAATAAAATCACCCTTCAATTACCGGTACATTGAGGGTAATTTTACTGAGATCTGTCATGCTGACCGGAATGTAAACAAACACATATGTTGCTCTCGGAACACAGCATACTCATAACACCGGCCTCGATCGCTAGCCCAAATGCCGGCTAAATGTGTGGATGTTACTTTACAAATTCAACACAGTTACGTGAATCGAATTAGTAAGACAAGCAATGTTTCTATTCTCCGAAACGATTCCCTTCGACTATCGGACATACTTTGCCGCGGCCATTCCGTTTCTGGAGCAGTACAGTTGGATTTTCCGTTACAACAACACCAAGTTCATTCGGTCCGGTGTTCTGGAAGCGTTGTCTCGTGAATGGATTGTCGATCTGGACACACTCTCTAACGAAGAGTTCAACCAGATACCATTGGGATTGTATAAGGTAAGAGTTGCAACAGTAAAGACTATCTCGTATGATTGTAATTTGAGCAAATTTGTGTCATCTTCGCAGGACAGCTGGTGCAGTTCATTTCGAGAGTTTTTGTCACAAGTTCGAGCCCTTCAGGTGGAGTACGAGGAGTTTGTCGAACGCGGAGATAAGCCACGGATAACTAACAACGAGAAGAAACACTATGAAGTTACGAATTTAAGCAGCTTTATCGCATCGCTGCGATGTGTTTCAAAAGACCCACCGAAAGTATACGTAGATTTCGGATGTGGTGTGGTAAGAAGCTACTATTATGTTTGACTCGCACAACGTGTTTGGCTGAAAAAGTACTTTTTAGGGTCTACTAACTAAGCGCGTCAACGAGCTATTCGATGTGAAGGTGCTCGGAATCGATGGAAATGCTGCCTTGATCGAACAGTGCAATAAAACCCACGACGCAACACAAGATCTACAGTTTATCCAGCATTTCATAACGAATGATTCTTTCGCCTCAATCGAGCGTGAATTGGCGAAACTGTTTGACGTACCAAATACCACTCCCGTTCGTGCTGCCGTAGTGGGTCTGCATGCATGTGCCGACCTGTCCATTACGGCCATCCAATGTTTTCTGCAGTGCGGCTGGTGCAGCAGTATTACCATCATGCCATGCTGCTACCATCTGATGAAGACGCTCCCCGAAGAAACCTCCGCTCCGAATGGGGAAATAGGATTTAAAAGCTTTCCCCTCTGCGATGAACTGCGCTGCATGGTTGCTGATGGCAGTCGGGCTCTAGTTTGCAAATCTTTCTTGCGACTCGCTTGTCAACAAACGACCGCACGCTGGCAAAGTCTCAGCGTCGAGCAGCATCAACAGCACGGTCGTACCATGTTCCGACGGGGTTTGATCGATGCCATTCTGGAGGCGGGCGAATCGGTGCGCGTTGGCAAGTTGAAGCAAATTCCGGAGCAAACGACGGTGGACAATGTGTTGCAACAGTTCACGCTGCGAAGGGCTGGGGAGGGTGGAACGGCACAAGAGCAGCCCTGGGCGGAGCATCATCGGGAGAAGCTGACCGCACTGCTGGACCGGTACGGAACTGATGGACCCAGACTGGCGGAATATGTCGAGTGCTTGCAAATGTGCCTACAGGTAGGTTGGCAATAATGGTCCAAGGAGATTTAATTAACACAATCACACTTCTTTGCACAGAAAATCTGCGAAAATGTTGTCCTTCTCGATCGGATGTGCTACCTGGAGCAGGAGGCAAAGCGGGTCGGACTGCAAATAAGCCGCAAGTTGGTGCGCCTTCCAAATGATCGAATATCGCCGCGCTGTTTCATCTTTCACGCCTCACGAAAGGATCAAATAAATCTGAACACTCAAAATTGAAACCCAACCCAACAGCACTACATTTGAAGGGTCTTTTCTCTTACTCTCTTTTTTTTGTTTCATTTTCCAGAGCACTAATTACTTTTTTATTTTTTATTTTTTTACAGTATAATGCTATTTTACAAGAACAGTGCCGAGACGAGATAACATGGTTCTGAATGTAGTTTTTTTATCGGTTTTGTAATACAGTTCCGTGCGATTAATATGCGCCACCATCGCTCTCTTTCCTTCCTTCTCCCGCACTTTGCTCGATGTATTGGTTCCTAAGGGGGCCCCGCTGCATCGTGTCCTTTGGTGCGCCTCGTTGCAACGTTACTCCTTTCACTGTCCGTAAGTACGGTTTGACGAAACACATCCGAGCGGAATTGTATGTGCCCCAAAGGGGAAAAAGGAATCGAAGAAAAAACCACCGTCTCTCCCTTTGCTGTTTGTCGTACGTATCTTCCGTTGTCCCATCAATGTGCACCTGTGTCACCGTGCGTAATATTATCTAGTAGCATAATTATTATTAGAATAGATAATACTTCGGTAATAGACATGGTTGGGTGGGGTACTGAAGCCTGCAATCCCCCAGCTTAACATCCCCGTACGAAAGCAATCGAGCAACAACTATCCAGCCTTTGTGGAAAGTGTGTCCCGCCCAGACGGTGTACCCGGGAGTACGCTCTACCACATTAGTTCTTGCTCAATGGTGCTTTCCACTATCCATCCCTTCTTCCCGCTTGTTCGCTTTCTCCACTCTCTCCATTGTCCTAACAGTACGGTTATGCTGCCAAAAAATAACTGAAACCCTTTTGGATGTTCTCGGTCCCTTTCGTCCTTGCATTGCTCTCATATCTTCCCCCTTGTTGCTGCTACTGCTGCTGCTGCTGCTGCTGTGTAAGTGTACAGATTGCATCGCCTTGATTGAGGTTACATTTGCTCGTATGGGTATGTGTTTCATTATTTTACATTTGGCAACACGTTTAAATCAATATTCCATCCTCCATCCAGCTGCTCTTTTTTGTTGTGAAGAAATGGCGAAAAGGCGAAGATTAAGTATAATGTGAGATGAACGCGTCGAGCCGACGCGGGCATTTAGTAGGCTATGGTGTGTGGGGTTGCATTGATCGCACCGGCCGGTTACTTTGATTACTTTTCCGACAGGTCGGCATTGTCGTTGAACTGGCGTTGATGCTGCTGCTGCTGCTCTTGTTGCTGTTGATCGAACTGTTCCGTTTCCTGCTGGTGTAGTGCATTCGAAGATGAATCGCGACTAAAATGGTAACAGAAATAGGACGAAAAGATTATCTCACTAAGTGGACTAAGGATCATATTTCCAACGCGGCACGCAACTTACCTGTAGCATCGGTACAGATTCGAGACGCCCGTATGCAGACAGGCGAGATAGGTCAGCTCGGCGATACCATTATTGTTGTCGGATTCGATTTCCTTCGTCAGGTCGGAACGTTTGCCGTAGCGTGAGCCGAGGAAGAAGCGATCGTTGCGCGGTACCACGTTCACCTGCCGCATATCCTTCGCACCGTACACGTGCGATCGCCCGTATCGGCTGCCGACGAAGAAGGGGCGCTTATCGCTTGCGTCTGAGCGGTGGACAAACCAAGGAAGAGTAAGAGAAACAAAAGTGCAATGAATACATTTGTGCAAATATCGTATGTCCCAATGCTTCCCGGTTTTTGGATCGCCGATTATTGAAAATCAAGCTAGCAATCCTGCAGGTGAGCTTGTTTGTTTGCCCTTTCATATCTATTCTCCTGTATAGACCAGATACAGCCAGCGAAGCGCAGCATCAATCCTTTTCTTTGCATCACGCAAGAAGAAAGAACAAAAACGTCTTCGATGGCGTTTGTATGTTTTGAACAGACGGTGTTGACCAGATGGTGTTACATTCATCATGTAAGTATATCAACATAATACTGTACATTTCTGTAATCCAATATGGCTTTGTTTAATGCCCGAAAACCGATTGATTGCGGTGGTGTCAGCTATCGGCACGCAGCGGTACCATTAGAAGAAGTTATTATATTTATTAGTTAATATTTCTGATTGCTCTTGTTGCGGTTGGCATCAAGGCTTATAAATTGCATTTAAGTTTACAGAGTAATCAAACAGTGAGAAAAAATGCCTCTTGTACATGTTCGGTTGCTCAACGCTACCGTGTTGGCAAGCTTTTGTACAGCGGTACAGTGACAACCCAAGTGACATTTGCTCGAAATTGTTTTCCCATATCTGCTCGATTAGTACTCGATACGCCTGAAATTGTGGATTTGTGTGTGATCAAGTGTGTTGAAAGCGCCAAGATTTGGTGTGATCGTAAATTACACGTTCCTCTATCGATGGACGATGCCGTCGAGCTCATTTTTCATTCATGACTATGGTTTTTTGATGAAAAACAAAAGCTAATTTTATGTGACGTTATTCTATAAAAATGGGTATTATTTAAGTATAAAATGGCTACATGACCAACTATAACGATAGCAAACATCGTTTCTGGGCGAATCTAGAAGAAAGTAACGAAAAAGCCGCATTACATTTGATTTTAAAGGACTTTTTCTAAATTCCCTTAAACTGGTGCAGTTTAAGGGAAGTTTAAGGCTCCAGTTTAAGGGAATTTGCTCGAATTCCCGATTATTCGTGCTATAAAATGTCAGTTGGGAAAAGCTCTAATGAAACTATAAAATATCCATTATTTCTATTACCCAGCTACCCGGCAAATTTTTGCTCATTAATTTCAACATAACTTTTTTCGTTGAACAATCTAATTTATTTGATGTTTTTGAAATGCTTACATGAAAAACATGTTTCTCAAACATTTATATATTTAATATTCAAACATTTATTTAGCAAGATGACTTGACTTGGATGAATTGGTTTAAGGTAAACACCTTGTAAACATAAAACTAGGCATTTTTCCAAAAAATTATAATGCAATTTGATGTTGTAGAAGTACAAGTGTAGTTTTGGTTACATAGCCCCTTCTTTGCCTTTTTGGTTACAAGGTTTGGATTCAATTTTAAAATATTGTTGAAATATGGTTGCTCCTTTTTTACTCCAATTTCAAATCGTTTTCAAATTGTTTTAAAATATTGCTGACTAAATCGAGTTCAAATATACGCTTATCCAATGTAATGTAATAAATATAAAATCATCGTTTAACCAAACTGCATCAACCGAAAATGTGTCCCAAACTGTGTACCGCTGTACAACAACGGCCAAGCGTGGCCATCCGTGCCGTAACCTTAGTGCAATAAAAAACCGGCTTATCACGTGGCAAATAAATCAAACTCTCCATACCTTTGGGGTCCCCTTGCAGATCGGCTAGACTCGGCCGTTCGTTAACCCTATCGTTGATTGAAACGATTTATGAACACACACTGGCAGGGCCTGATAGGTTTTAGCAAAGCGCCGCAGTATCAAGCGGTTAATAGCGGATTGCTCGCGGTACACAAACAAGCTAAAGAGATTTGCGTACCATTGCTCCCCATTGCTCGATTCAATCGAACCACCAACTCTGGTGTAAAAACCGATTGAAAAGGAATGTGTTGTTTGTGAACGGTACTTCATCCCCTCTCACTCAACACCACCCCCTCGAACGATCGACACAAAGTAGCGAATTAAAAACGCATTCCCAAACACACACACACACAAACACATGTTCTATCCCCTGACTTACGTTTGTTATCGCCGTACAGGCTGCTGGCACTATCCACCATCGGGTCAGCATCGGCAACCGCCGCCAGCACGAGCGCCCCGAACAGGACCAGCGCGACGGTGGTGCTGATGCAAGAGAAGAGGAAGGAGGAGGAGGAGGAGGACTGCTCGCGCGCCAAAGGTTGCACCGTTCGCCGGGTCATGCTGATGCCGTTCGCTTGTTTCCGCAACCAATCGAGCAGGATAATAATGATGGCCCGGAAAGGCGATGCGTCGCTGCGGAAAGGGGAAAATCAGATCGAATGAAGCGTCGAACGAGGTATTAATTTAAAGTAAAAATCTTCATATTTGCTTCTCCAGCTCATCGCGTGTGTGTATGTGTATACCAATGTTGTGTACCTACAGTGGAAGAGTGGGTTGATTAGTTTTTCTCGGATCGTTTTTATCATTTCCCACTACATCAAAGGTAGTGTGCAGAATTATGGTTAACCCGGGGCTTCCTGCCTTCGTTGCCCCATTGCGACCCAGTAGCTATCACTCTAATACTTCGTTTCGATCGAATCTGTAAACTCCCTTCGATTTGATGCCCCCCATTTACGCCAAAATGGATAGGGAAGCCTAATTACGATAAAAAGCGGCTGCAAAACGGCCATTTCAGGCCGGGAATCGGTTCGATTGCGAATTGATTCTGACAAGCCCCATGTGTTTTGCGTACGTGGGCTTTCTGTGGGTGTACTGGGCGTCAGGAAGCGTACAGCACCTGACAATTAGCCACCAACAGGAAACAGCTTCTGGTCTCTCCCGCCCCCCCACACGGTTACGATCGTATTACCAATCCCGCCTT
This sequence comes from Anopheles coluzzii, assembly GCF_943734685.1. Lineage (NCBI taxonomy): Eukaryota > Metazoa > Arthropoda > Insecta > Diptera > Culicidae > Anopheles > Anopheles coluzzii. The sequence goes on from NC_064670.1 coordinate 114,593,526, forward strand.
GCCTGCCTTCTTGCCGTTACGCCAGCACCTTGCCGCCCAGTTGGAAGTGGTGTCGTTTAGCCGGCTCATTTAACAGGTCTCACAGGTAGCGATAATCACCTTCTGGTGTGTGTTTTTCTGCAATGGGTGCCCTCGGGGGGGGTACAATGGCGGTGGCATCAATGGCCCGACTTAGTTTCTAGGATCGGAACAATCGGACTGGAATTGCAACTAGCCGTCAGTTGTTAGGCTTTGGCGCAAAGGGATCTAATTCTATTTATAGTTTAATTCAGAACTGGTTTTGTGTAAAACATAAAACTACATTAAAATAATCTCCTATCACTGTTACTCTGCTTAACCTGGCCTATTTAATTCTATTTTATGAGAATTGAGGTCATTTTAGTGAACAGTTTGTGGGAATGTTCCAAAAGCCGACTACGTCAGAAACGGACAATGATCCATTCTAGTTTACTTATCTATCTATAATTAGCACAAAATTGGCTTCAAAGCTTAATCCCAAATGCCCACCAGGCGAGGCAATAGGGCTCGAGTTGACCTGGAGTGTAATTTTTCTTCACTCCCTTGGGGCCATCCCTCCCCCATCAAGTAGTGTAGGACGTTTAACAATCATTACCCCTGTTGCGTCACACCGCGTCCATCATCCAGCTTGACTGACGAGCGCAACGAAATGCAAATCGTAACAAAATACACCTGTTTGATTCCGACAACACTCGATCCTCTTGATGTTGGAGCACCCCATTTGATCTGTTGGACACTTCGTCAGCAGCGTCTTGGACAGTTTCGCTTTGATGGTTGGAAGGAAAAATTTGAAATTTAACCACAACCATCATCAACCAGCCTTACCATTTGTGCCAACAGGCGTTGGTGCCGATACGCTTGCGTGACTATGAAGACTTACTTAGCATAGTAATAGTTAATTAATTCTTTAAGTCAATCTTATTGTTTGTTACGCTCTGATGCTCATTGTCGAAGGAAGTAATAGAAGCTGATTGGAAGCATTTCATTTGTCGTTTCAAAACGGAGACAGAGCCTTCATTACCTCTGTTTGGTGTTTAATTTCTGCTATTAGTACTTGAATTATTCAATTAAAATATTTTGTTTTTGTTTTTTTAGTTTTAATTACAATTATTTGTTTAAGTTTAGTACATTATTTGACACTATTTTTACACAGTTTTGACACTATTTTGAAAACATTCCTTCCGGTACATCCAATACAGCTTAATTTAGACCATATTTGTTCATGATTTGTTCATGGATTTAATGCAAATAATCCAACGAAACAACAAAAACTAGGGTTAAAATTATGCCTCTCTTGATCACCACGCAAGCACGTAAAATAGTGGGATTTTTGGAAATCGTTCGTGTGCTGGCCGTGCTGCAAGTGGCACAGACTCGAACTCGTCCAGCGGATGGATGGTATGACGATACACCGCAACCACAACACGCACGCAACAAAGGTCAGCACTCTTTGGACACACACACACTAAAAATACATAAAAGTAAGGCAGAACAGGAGAGAGGAGAGAAGGAGAGAGACAGCGAGTGGGAATTTACTGTGTGATATGGTTTAAAATTTATGTCCCATAGTGTCCCATTTCGGGGTTTTCGGCTAATCTCGGGAGAGTCCGTGTGTCAATGCAATTGTGCCACTGTTACCGGCTTAGGACATGGCGAGCTGCGAATGATGGTGAAACTAATTACACTAATCGTAAACCGGGGCTGCTCTCGCCTGCCCAAAATGGATTAGTTTTAAAGTTTTACCACCCTGCACAAACCTGGGCGAAAAGCAGAGAAGCGTGCAGAGGGGAATGTTCCTGTACCGGGAATGCGTCTTTATGATGGCGGTACTTCTTTTTCCCGAACAACAACCCCCGCCACACTGATGACAATTAGGCGTGTGTGCGAAATTAAACTAATCCTCCGCCCCTCCATAGTTCTTGTGCGTTGGTGTGGTAAGGTGCGGGTTTAAGGACAATACCACGGAACGTAAACGTAACGCTTAGCTCCAATTAGGAGAATTTTAAGAGCGTGGAATGTGCGTGCTTTGAATGAGAAGTATTGTGTGTGAACAATCTTTTAATAGAGCCAGCAAACTTACGCCGATTGGAGGTTGAAGGAAGGCTACACAGTTGTCGAGCTTCCGTGCTCTGTTAATGGTATGTAATTGGCGTATTCTGTGAACAGCTACTACCAGTCCAATTGGAATCCTAGAATTCAAATTAGCGTGTTTGCTAAACATTGATTTCTTTAATGTTGGCTACCATTATTCCATCTACAAATTACTGTATTCAGCGAACCCACGATTCAACGTGAAATATTTAACTATTTTCTTGACATCATCGATCCCAAATGACGTTACAGCTTCATCACTTTGGTTCCTTAGACATTTTGTTGTTTTTTTCTACTCATTTCATTGTACAAAAGGACTGCTTCTAAAACGATGGCACTAATGGCAACATAACGTCGTCTAATCGTGTTTGATTTCGAGTGGTATTCCCACCACTGAGTGAGCAATGCCCTGTGATGGGTTGTGAACACTTTCTATCGTTTGCTAACTCGATTCGAAACACATCATTCTCACTGTCTCCCGTTAAACGCCGTCAGCCGTTGCACCATCCATCGGCACGGTAACCGACCGAGGAGCCCTTTAAACCAGTGGACACACGTGTCTGTGGTTCAAGTGGTGTAAGAATAACTTTGAATGAACTTAGCTCATGCGAGTCGATGTGTGTGTGCGTTTATTTTATACCAACGGGAAAACAACTCAACGCAAGCGGTTAAAGCATTCAACTTGCTAGTGTACGCTCTTCAATCGTTTTAATGTGTTGGAATAATGTCGTTCGAACTGTCCATAGTTATTCTAGTGAATTAAATGAGACGATATTTTGTTGGTAAATTAAACATAATAATACATTCAATTATTGATCATAGAAGGAAGTACAAGTTGCTCTGACGACTTCGGCAAGATTCTACTGCAATGAAGTTCAATAAAGCGCTACGAACGCCATCAAACTTTGCAACGATCTCCACTCTACCAAGGCTTGACTCCCAATCGTAATCATTTTACTACGCATACGGATTCTTTCTGGCTCATTGACCCACTGCCCACCAGCCACTGGCCACCAACAACGAGCTGCTGGTGTAAGTTAATTATATTTCACCGCACAAAAGCCCAACGTTTCATCACTTTAATTAACCGACCGAAAGGTGTGGCGCGCAACGGTGTGTGGTATAAACGTTTTAAGGTCAGGCGCGCTCTTTCGGGCTGTGCTCTCGGTTTCATTTGCACTAAAATGGAAAGAGCAACTTACAAGCAGCAATACAATAGTAGAAATTCATTGGAAAAAAACCTCTTTCGCCGCATATTCGTATGCTAACGGAACGGTTGTGGGCGCAATAAAAATGTTATCCTTCCGACGGTTTTCTACCACCGGTGACACAGGAAGCTAAGAAATTACCCCGACAATAGATCGAACAGGACACCCGCTTGATAGGAGTTTGCTCTTTTTTCTCCTCACTATTTGAACTACTCTTCACAACCATCCCGACACACACACCATAAATGCCAGAAATAGTTGGTCGTCTTTGAGCCGTTTTTTGCCATGTGTACAGTGTGGCAGTGAAAGGTTCTAAGGTGGTCACTGCAAAAGCCTTCTGTCCAGCTACAGCTACATCCTCTGAGGCGGTGGCGGTGGCTAATGTACTCTCGGTGGATAATATAATTTGCTGGCATGGTCACGGACAGGGCCAAGCGTGAAAGCTTCCTCGCCGCGTGCAGCCGCTTCAATCTACCACGGTTCGCGTTGCACGGGCATGCAATGGCCTTTTTATTAAACGGACCACAATTTAGCACACCCAACCCCAACCCACGGGATGATAGCGCACTCGCACAAACTAATAATTAGTTTCGCGAAAGTAGATTGATCCTTTTCCATTTGACGCGTGTTTGACGCCACGTTCCTGGTCAAACTCTAGAGACCACAATGCTTGCACTATGTGAAGCTTTGGCGATGATGGTGGGATCGCTCCAAATTGCTGGCAAAAGAGTGCCACTGGGACCAATTGGGACGGTGGTATGATTTATGGACAATGCAAATGAAACGTTCAGCCCAACCAAAGATCCATAAATCCGTCGCCGGCACACCTGTTGCGAAGCATCAACCATTGAGAAAGTGTCCATATAGAAGTGTCCAGCCGCGGGGCGGGGAGGACTGCCGGCCGCCGGAAACGTCAAATGGGCGGATGTAATAATTTTTCACTCACCACCCAACGCCCAGAGGCGATCGTGCGTTGTTATTTTCATCCCGTGGCGTCGTTCGTCGTGGCAGAAAGGAAGAATGATGCTCTCATTGGTTCGTAGTGTGGTTCGTAGTGTGTGTGTGTGTGCTGGGTTCCCTGTAAGCCCGGTATTGATGAGCTGATCGACATTTGCGTGCAGGATTTCTTGAGGATTCGTTAGGTGTCGATTTTCCAAACAACAGTGAAGCATTTTTCAGCTAATTTCTTTTCGCAGACAAGTGAGAGAAGGTGTATTACATTACATTCATTGCAAACGAAAGCTGCTGTTCCCCAATGTCGTGTAATTGACACTTGAATTTTCAAAGAAGGGAAAACATATGCTCTTTGAGCAGTGTTTTTTAAAGGATTTTAACATTAAACCCTCTTAGCATGATTTAATTTCGCTTAGAGAGGTTTGGATTGTGATGTTGAGTGTAATATAAGCCAAGATTTTCAGTATTTTAATCTTGTTCAATTCAATTTACTGATTTTCGCCGATCGCAGATATTTTCTTTCTTCTTCATTTTAGTTCTAACATGATTCAAATTAGTATTTATTACAGAAAATAAATAGCTCAAAATAATAGTACAAAACAATCTCATAAAGATGTTGCCTGTGTAGCATTTTCACGCAATGAACTTAATGCCATTACGGTAGGTACCGTAGGTTGCATCAAGAAGTATTCATTTATTCCATCATTTTTCTTTTGATTGGCTTTCAATGCATGTTTGATGTATTTTTTTTTTCATTATTGCTCCATCCTTTTTGATAATTAGAGGGTAATCGACCGTCTTTCACATTTTGAGCTCGTAATGTTGCATTGAATGTTTTCACTCTTGGGTTTTTTTCGGGAATGAAAAGCTGCTGATGCTTATGGCAACTTTGTGCATTCGAATAATTTGATAAATAATGTCTAAATAAATAAAAATCGATACATTCCAGCTAAATCAATACCAAAGCTAGCTACACACGCAAGTGAGCGCTGATTTCTCCGCTTTCCCTATCCACAACGTGTCGCAAACAGCAAATCAAACGAGCATCACACGTCCGAGGTGATTAATTTTTTATCACATTATCCTACTATCGTTCCCTTGGCACCTTCCCCCCCCCTCCCCCGGTAGGCCCACATGGGTAGTAAATTCATTCATTTCTTCTGACACAAAATCTCCTTCACGGAACGACTCAAATCAATCACTCAAAACGACCACCGACTCACACACTACAGCAACACGTCGGAATCGAACACGGAATCGCTTCCGGCAACCCGGGGAACCACAAACGCGCACCACTCAACAATAAATCAAACACGTACTAGCAGCAGCAGCAGAGCTTGCCGAGCTTGTCGAGCGTGTTTTTCTCTCTCTCTCTCTCTCTCTCTCTCTCTTTTTCCTTTTTGCTTTCCCGTTAGCGCCCAACAAACCGGGGGTTCGTTGCTTAGCGCCACCAGTCCACCAGTGCGTTTCGAGTGTGCTTCAGACAAAGTCTCCCAAACCCCCACGGTGGTATAGACACCTTGTCGCTGGAATCATCCTTGCAGCCCAAATTCCTATCGAACGCCCGTGTCATCGGATTTAAAGGTAAGTAAATAGTGTCATTCTGAGGATGTCAACCATCATTTTACCCACACCCCCCCCCCCCCCCCAGGGGGGACGTGTGTAAATGCCGACCCGAGCAAATAGCATTTCAATTCACGTGGCGTTGTTGATCTTCGCCCTGTCACAGTGGGTGCCAATGATGCGTGATTTAACCGTGACCCTCCGAAATCGCGCTTCTTTTTTGTATGTCCTTCAGGCTCTGCCACCGAAGGGCGCGCGCCCACACACTCTCACACGTTGATGCTGATAGTGCACTTTTCTATCTCGGCATTGGAAGACACACACACACAAACAAGTTGGGTTGCGTGCCATAAATCGCTATCTTTTACTAGAAATTATAAGTAGCGACTGGAAAGTCCCTAGAAGTGTGTCCCACCGCTTTCGTGCACAACTTGGACCGCACACGTTTGCATGCGATGGTGGTGTGCATGCAGCAGGGGCCTTCTGTCCCTGGTAACACGACACGACACGATCGGCAACAGGTGGGAAATTACCAACTCTCGCTTGAGTCATTTGAATTTTTATACTTATCGCACGCCATGGGCCACTGGAACCGGGTGCTACTGGTGCCGGGAGTGCCCGAGGCAGTTCGTTTCCATTACCGCTCGACGTTTGACCCGACCGGTGGTACTTCGTTTTGGCGTTGGCGGAAATTCCGTTTGGGATACTATTTCCAGTCGGAATGGGTGTTTTGCTTCTGAAGTGTGTCAATAGCTGGACATATTTTGATGTGCTTTTATTCGGTCAATAATAATAATACAATTTACGATAGTATTTGTTTGCGCCTACTCTCTATTTAGGCATGATTTTTTTTATGATATTTTACGTTACTGTTGAATGATGATGGAGACGCATGGTGTTTAACACGTGGCCGGAAATGCAGTCGTTGATGCTAAATGTTGCCTATGGGTCATAAATTTTTATCACTAAGTTATACATTTTTAACAATGTTTTACAAGTTTTTACCTATTTTGCTACATTTTTTTATAAGAAAAACATCTTTTTTACATTTTGTCTGTAAGTCGCTTTATTTGCAAAGTTTTACTTCATTTTGCTTCATAAATCGTTTCACTAATCATTTCAGTCTTATTATAAATAATGTAACGACTGCTAATTAAAATTATACAATTGATATGCAAATTTGGAAAGTTCCAAAGGAATCTTTTTATTTGATATGTATAAAACACATCATTGAAACAGACATTATCACAATATACATAAGAAATGCCGTTAAATTTTATTAAAATCCATCAGTTTGTTTAAAACTCTATCAAAAACATAGACTTTTTAAGTATTATTTTAATGTGACATAAATTATATCTCAAATTTACTAAAATAGCTACTGAATTTATTATGATATCTACCAGCGGCAACAATTGTTGACTTACAGATGAAAATAGGTGCATTGCAGACAAAAATGGGCGCTTCAGAGGCAAAACTTAGCGTCATCGATTGTTACAAAATTCACATTCATATTAAATTTATAATATTATACACGAATAAGAACCAATACTTTAGAGAATACTGTCTACTGTCTTCGCTTATTGAATCAAAGAGTTAAACGACTTCTGGATCACAGCAAAACCCAATTCGGTCGTTCCAAATAAACGTTCAAAATCATCTCCCCTCAAAACAACGCAACACTCGCAACACCACCTAGCAAAGGAAGGGAAAAATCTTCATTTCTGTGGTCACAGTGCCGCGGGCAAAGCTTAAAACCTCAGTTGCTTCGGCAAATAAATCACTTTTTTCCTAATAAACTCAAATACGTGCTGAAAAAAATGGGAAGGGGGCGGAAAACAATCCCACACACGCGTTCTCGGGCAAGGAGTTTGGAGGACAAACACACGCGCCCATACACACTCGCGCACTCGTCAATGGAAAGATACTGGGCGTCCGCGACATATAATGCGACAACCAACCAACCAACCAACCAAGCAGCGTACCTTGAGCCAGAGCCATCGGTATCTGCACGGTGGCTTTTCCACTTGTACTTTTTGTGTGATCATTTACGAGTAAAGTCTTATGAGAGTCGTAAACAGGAAAAGCTCTTCCACTGCACACTAGGAAACATGTTTCTGCGTGCCTGGGTGTGGAAGTACCACATTCATACCGAAGTAACGAGGTAAAACGGGGTGAAAGGAATTATTCGTACTTTTTTTTCTTATTAGAAAGCAAAACGAATAGAAAATCTGGCCCCAGTCACGTTGGTAGAATTTATGGAAATCGTTTCACTGCCCGTAGATTCATGATTTAACGCAACAAACGCCCTACTTTATATGTGTCGAGAAGGTAAATTCGAATGTTTTTCCTCTCTTGCTACACTTTCGGAACACACACGCACTACTATGAAGTGTTTCAAAATTTTACCTCATTTTTTTTTCAACCAACAAGAGTGTTAACTTTACACGTCGTTCAGATGTACATCCCTCGCAAAGACACATGCTTCCCCCCATCCGCTTGTAAATGGCCGTGAAATTGTCTAAAATATGAAGCTGAGCTGAACCGCTCCCTTTATCTACCGTGTGTCAGTGAGCATTTCTCACGGATGATTGGTTGTTATTGGTGTATCGCACCACAAGGGAAAAGACAAAAGCCGAGATTCAAATGGAATTCAATTAAGTTTCGGCTTCTTTTTTTTGTAGGAGTGGAAAGGTTGAAGCTGGTGGGAAGAACAATCGGAATGCATATTTAATACATTAAGCCCCTTACCCACTGGGTACAAACCCAGTGATCCCGCACTACTAGCCTTAATGGAAAAAAGGTAAAGGGAGACGATCAATTGCCTTTTTTTTGGTTTGGAAGAGGATCATAGGCAATCTGGGATGCACCTGGGTGTCTTTGTGACGTTTAATTGTGGGTGCAAATGGGTGCAAACTATAGGGAACCCGGGAACGTGGGAATGCATTAGTTGTTCTCTATACCCCGCCTTCGTCCCTTTGATCCAAGTTTTGAGGAAAAAGCTTTTAAAGCGTTTTGTGTGTGTGTGTGTATGTCATTTACAACCAAATAAAAACAAAACTCCCAATCCCGCAAGGTCGGTAGGCATGCACACGGTAGCTCATAATCGATGATGCCAGTTTGCCGAGGTTGCAGTAACAAATTTAATACTATTAATTCCACACCGGCAGGTGAAATAGAGCAGAGACACACCAACACCCACCAGGTTGTCTCCTGGTGGTACAAAAGCCTTTTGCCGCACGAAGGACGGATGCATACGCTACCGGGGCTTTTTGCACTTCAAAGCATTTCTCCTGTTTCCCATACTAATCAATACGGCACTCTGGTTGGCTGCTGTTGGTTTAGTTTATGGTGTTATGCACCAGAGGCACAGCTTTCCCTAATAGGCACAGGCATAGTTTTGCGTAGTAAATGAAGTCTTGTTGAGAATGATTTGCCTTGTTTTCCATTATCTTTACTACACAATAAACCACACACAGTAGGGGGCTTAATCTGAAACTTGTATGGAAATGAGGTGCTATTATTCTATAATTATAATTGTTATTTTGCAATCTACTCCTACTCCTGAGAACCTGGCCATTCCAGAACAACCACAAAAAGGCTCCATTTAGAGAGCTGCTTTTTTTGCTACATGTTCGCACATTAACGCGACCCACTTGTACCACGCTTTGTGGTGGCGATTTTTTTCTTCTTCATATATTTATATCCACCATGTCATATCCGATTCACGGGAAACACAACCATTCTGGCACGCAACAGTGTAAGAGCGCCTAATTACAGCTTCCCAGAGTGGACTAATTTCGATGGAACACACACTCGTTCTCGCTACCTGTTCGATTGAGCTTGTACTTGTTTTATATTTCATTACTTCTTTTTTATGTTAAAATTATGCTTTTATAAACAAACAGCAAGAAAAAAAAACGATAAAACAAATCACTTACCTTTTCCTTCAACCGATCGTTTCACTGGAACACGTGGATCTCTAGTGTTGCGTTTTAAAATGCTAACTTGTCTCACCGATCGTACTTTAATTAAAACAAAAACTATTCGCCAACAATTGGTAACACTCAACCGCGCGAAAACCACCGTTCCCTGTCTTGTGTGCGCCCAAAAACTACCATCGACCACCGAAACGGAGGGAAAAAAGGGGACAAACAACCAACCAAGATCCACCACTAACTTGCTCTCGATCTGCAGCTGGATTGCTGTTTCGTTTGGCACACACCTGTTGTTAATCGACACTGCGCCGCCGGTGTGTGTGTGTGTCTGTGTTGCTTCACTTTTGCACGCCTGCACGCTTCCTGCGACACTGAAGTACCGCACGGAAATGCAAACGCTTTTATAGGAAAGCCTTGCCTCGCTGGCACACCACCGGGAGTGACGACGACGATGAGTGGCCGACCAGAAGTACTAGCAAAACACCGCTAGCAGCAGCAGCAGCAGCAGCAGCAGCATAAGCATAGCTCTTTGCTTCACCATTTCTCCGACGCTGCCCGTTGGCGGAGAACAACCGCATGCTCTCCCCTTATCTCGACACTCGGCGATGACGGGTGTCGATGTGTGTAGGTACACCATGCTCATCCACAGCGGAGTACACCGCCCGAACGAATCAGTAGGCGACGACGGCTGTACCGGTCGTTCCCTGTTTCGCTCACGCTCAGGCTCTCGAGTGCGTTGAAACCGTTCCGTAGGTGCTCGGAAGTGTCTATTTGTTTTTTAAGGACATTTTTCGCGAGCATAGCTCTTTTGCATAAAAAGGTGTCAATTAGTCTTACATTTTAACACCCGATCGATGCTTTTCGTTTAACAATCTCGATCTATTATGGCAAATTCTTGTATGACGAAATACATAGTGTCATGCAAATATGGCCTTTTTTGTGCCTTCCGTGGTTTGTGGACCCTTTCCAATCGATCAGAAAAAAATCCTCCTTCCCTCTCCCTTTTCCTCAACATATTTAGCCATTTTTCTTGAAAAGCGGTATCACTAATCTTATCTCGTGACAGGGTAACAAGCGTTGACACACGTTAATTTGAAATTAGAGTGACACATGCACACAAACACACACACCCGGTGATCACTCTAACGGGAAACCGGGCACGCTAGTTTCATTGTCACGGGCGTAAGTAACGTCACTTGTGCGTATTTTTTATGATTATTTTTTTCCCTACCCACACGCAACGCAGCGGAAATAATTGTTGCCACATTCTGCAATTTTATGCACTTTCCTTCAATCTTCACAGCGCAATCTTTCTGTTCCCCCCGAGAGGAAAGCATATGGTCGTGCAAAGGCAGCAACATTGGTCATCTGTGCCCTGCCTTATGAATGATCGTAATGTGTTGCCTTGTGTGCACTGTATGCGATTGATAGGGACCGCTTTTAAAGGCACTGTTAAATCAAATGCTGGCATTTGTAAAATCAACTGTGGAGTTATTTGCGGGTATATTAAATTCTGCTTCGATTTGTAAGTCAAATATCATAAATGCATGAAGAGGCTGATATCCAAACCAGATCCTCTCGATTGTGTGCCATTGTAATGGCACAGGCTTATTGGTTTTTTCAATCGGAGTTATTGATACAATTACAGTTAAGTTTGTGCAAATATCTACGTCAAGTATGTACGCAAAACAATCGTAGATTGGTCATCGTTTGGTCAATCCATTATTGCTCAACTTTAAGATGACTATCCTGACCGATCGCCCATCTCAGAGTCCTTTGGCACTTCTCAGGTTTTAAGATGACCGATTGATAACCAAAAATATATCCAATTGGAATGATTAACCAAAGCAAGTTTAAAATGACCAAGCAAAGAGAAAGTTCAATTTCCAGTTAAATTCTTCAATTTCAAAGATAACCAATCTCAAAATTCTTCTAAGATAACTACGATCCACAGTTGTGGCTTTAAGGATAAGCGGACTAAGTGACCGCTAGGTGTCTCGTGGAAGGATGGTCCAGTATGTATTACAGTGGGTAGAATGTCGTTGAAGGCCCCGTAGTTGTATTGTATGATGGAGACAAAGGCCTAAACCCGTCAAATTGGGGAATTTGCAATTTAATTGGTACGCCTAACGGAGTTTGAAAGCTTTACCCTCGCCAGGAAATATGAATTGATCTATACCAATGTAAATTCTGTCAAGAAAGAGAATCGCACTGTCAAGGTGTAAAGTGGTGTTTTTTTTTAAAGAAAGAAACACATAAAGCTGATCTAAAAGTGTCTGAAAGTCAAAACAACTCCCAAAATATATTATTTTTAATAGAATGATATATTTCACATACAATTCCGTCTCGTAATTCAAAGCTTAACGAAGAGGATTTTTCTGTCAAATGGGGACAACAAGAGTTAAATTCCGTAAATATTCCTGTAATGTATTAGGGCCTTAACAATTTATGCCAACAATCTTGGGTTTTTAATTATCTGCCTGCCCAATACTTCATTAGCGTTCATAGAAAATTTACAGACTAAAGATAACCATTTTTTTTGTTATTTGGAACGTCACTAGAATTATTGTAAAAGCTTTGATTAAACTTAAGTGATTATTGGCCAACATAGAAAACGTACCTGATTTTTATACAATTCATATGGTAATTTTTTTAGAAATATGGCCTTTTTGGACCGTTACTCCTGAATAAAAAAAATAATAAAAATATGGTAAATTTATTTCAAACAAGGTTTCTTTTTAATTAAAGCTTATCACTTAAAGCTTGGAGGCAAATAAATTTAAAATTTAAATTATAATCGGTTTTTCAATATGAAACCATTTTCTACAATACGTTAGCTACGAAATGGTTTACATGCACTTTCAAACGTGTAACGTATCGTTTGAATTGCCCCGTAACGTCATTTTCAAACTCGCACAGGGTGCTTCCGCAACAAAAACCCAAATTACCCTGCCCCCTGTGCTGGACCGGATCGGATCCGTTCCGCTGTCGGAACTTTTTCACTCCATCAGAGTCCGCTCTCGTACGTCCATCACTAAACTTCCGGCATCTCGTTCTCGAGCTCTTACCGCGTTTCGTACCGTGCGATATAACTGGTGTAAGTAGTGTTTTCCGACTGAAATTCGCCATGAAATTACCCTCGAAATACACTTCCGTGTGCCGGACCGCTAGCAGCAACTGTGCACGCGTGCCGAAAGTGTGTGGAAAACTGGTTTTTGCAAACATTTCGCTGCCGAAATGCCGTGTGCGGGCTGGCTGCTCGCCGTTCTGTACCGCCCCGGCGCTGTGTCAAGTGCGCCGGCTTCACATCCATGCCCCGGCTGTGTTGTGAGCTTGCAAAGATCTGAAGTGTGGTAAAACCGCATGGAAAAGGGTTCGGTTTTTGGGCGTGCGGTTTGTGAATTTTCGACTGGAAGCGATATTTGATGCTGCTCAGCATAATGTTGACATTTGCCGGGGCGATAGGCGCGCAGCGACCGCAAAATGAGATTGTGTGTTTTCCTTTCGCTGCGGTTGCGGCCCTTAGCACACACTTCTTCGCTAATGCGTGCATATACACTCGCACAACTCCACACATGACATTCAATGCGTTCTGTGCGTTCTTTCATTTTGACGTTCCAGTTATTGCGCGGTGGCCCCGGAGCCCGGAAGTGTGTGCTGTATTTCCTCGATCGATCTAGAAGCCTACTTTTCAGTGTGTGTGAAGTATTTTTTAACGAAAAACCTCCATTCTTTCATTTCATTTTCCGTACCGCGTACTCCCGTTCACAACCGCTAGCTTGACCTTCACCTCTCAACATGCCGGAGTTGACTGAAATTACGGAAAGTGCGGCCGCCGCCTCCAGCGGAACCACAGAAGCCAAGCTGGAAGATGCTCTCAGTGACACAGAGACCGAGGATTCTATCCCGGATCTGGAAGATGCAGGTAAAGTTTGATTTCAATCAAAGTTCCACAGAATTAAATGCATTTCATCCTCATCTAACCTCTCTATTGCTCTCCTGTTCGCCTTCAGGTGCCGCTGCAACGACACAGCTGTCCGCCGGTGAAATCCCGGACATCTCGAAAGCGAAACAGTCGCGCGGTGAGAAGAAGGCCCGCAAGATCATGTCCAAGCTCGGGCTGAAGCCGGTCCAGGGCGTCAACCGGGTAACGATCCGGAAGTCCAAGAACATCCTGTTCGTGATAAACAACCCGGACGTGTACAAGAACCCGCACAGCGACACCTACATCATCTTCGGCGAGGCCAAGATCGAGGATCTCACCCAGCAGGCGCAGGTGGCGGCGGCGGAGAAGTTCAAGGCGCCGGAAGCGACACCGGCCGCCGGCGAGGCGTCGAGCTCGACGAACGTCGTGACCCCGATCGCCGAGGAGGACGAGGAGGAGGTGGACGATACCGGCATCGACGACAAGGACATCGATCTCGTCATGTCCCAGGCGAACGTGAAACGTGCAAAGGCCATCCGCGCGCTCAAGAACAATGAAAACGACATCGTGAACGCGATCATGGAGCTAACCATGTAATAATGTAATTTGTTCGGCAGCGCTGCACCACACAAAAACACAGACACACATACATACAACACCAAGAACAACAACAACAACAACAAAATTAGTTTGTCTCTGTTAGTGTTTTTTCACAAGCCCTTTCCCCGTTCCCCGCCCAAAGCCGAAGGCCATGTGTGGGCAAGCATCGTGAGCACACGTGCGTGGAAAATACGTTACAACGGACACATTACATCCCCCACTTCTTCGTGCTCGCTTGTGTCGCCTATTGCAGGGCGTTTCTGGATTTTGGAAGGAAACTAATCTAGTGTCCTGGAAAGATGTCGATTGCAACAGGCACAAGGGTGAAGAGAATGTGCGTGTATGTGTGTGTGCGCAAGCGCGAAAGAGACTGCCTTTTTTGGCGCAAGGCGTTTTGCGTGCGCAACCTCGTTCGCGTGTTTGATATTGTTGCTGTTGCTGCTGCTGCTGCGGCTGCACCCCTTCATTATCCCCTCTAACATTACATCAAGTAAAACCGAATGCTAAGATTATATCGTAAACGGTAATAAAACCTAAACCTACAAAAGATAAGAGAACCTTTCTGTTAGTCCAGGCCGGTGGAGATGTTTCCCCTCTGCATACATCTTTTTGCGAGATCCCGAAGGTGCAAACGCTTTATGCATTTTAGCCCTCGCGTTCTCTCCGTTTTCAGTTGGCGTTGGGCGTGTTTTGAACCGGAGTTGTCACATAACTCATACTAATACCGTACCATCTCTAAAACATGGCATCTAACCAAAAAAATGAAAAGGGAGCGCGGAACTTACGCTAGGAAGATAAAATACGTTTCGAAGAATAAAAGTTTGCTTAGAAGCGACTGTTAAGCTAATTTTGATGGGGGTTTTCTTTCAAAACATTATGGAATCTTAGTTTGCGTTTTAAAACCTTCATCACCTCTCTGGCCTTATCTATTCGGAGAAGAAAAAGCACAAGCCTCGATATGGAAATAGATTTTAATTTCAAAATCAATTCATTCCGTACTCTGCGAGCGTGCCCCAACGGAGCAATGGAGGAAGCAAACATTATTGATCGAAATGTGCCGTTAATTTATAAAAATTTGTTGGTGCCAACATTATTCTCTTAATTTCAGTTCATTTTCAATCCTTTTATTGGCAGTTTTACTACAAACCGTTACACAAACTGTCAAAGCTTTTAACCGTTTCCGATCGGAATTGGGCGCCACAGTTTCAAACAACTCACTCACTGTCATTTCCATATGTTTTTTTTGGGACGGTATGAAAGGGAACGGGTAGGGGGCGGCCCGGTGGGTTGATAATTCGCGAATTGTGTGCCACCGGCATTTTTGCCATCTATAAATATTTACCTTCCCCGTTCAGGCAGGAAGGCACGGAACAAGCAAGGAGCTGTGCAACTGTATCCATCCTTCAAGAACAGCCTTATCGTGTTTCCTTTCGTAACATCGCATGAAAACGAAAGGAGCAAGTGTGAGTTTTCCCGGCACAAGCGAAAGAAAACTCTCCTGGGCTGGTAATTTTCCACTTGCTTGTACGATAACCGAGCGGAGCGGATCGTGTACCCGGTGTAGCGAGAGTGGAGGGCACTCAGCATCATCATTCCACACCATCACTTCTTATCGCGCCCGCCGCTCGACGTCCCGGGGCTTTCGGATCCCACCGGCCACCAAACGGGCCTGCTCCGTGTGCTTACGTCGAATATCCTTATCAGTAGCGAGACGCGTGTGCAAGCAAACGGTCGAGAAACCGTCGTCGTCGTCGTCGTGCCTGTGTCTGGTAGCGAGCGAGTGATCAAAAACAGTGAACAGAAAAAGTTCAGGAAGATATCCACGGCTCCCTCCGTCAAATCCGTGGCTTGGTTAAGGTTTCTGTTTCCTTTCCGCTTACTTCCCCACTACTTCCTCCATTGTGTGCTGTACTGCTGAGAGCGTGTGTGTGTGTGTGTGTGTGTGTGTGTGTGTGTGTGTGTGTGTGTTTAAATGCACTTTGCGAATCCCCAGCGAGACCAACTAACACGATGCGCGATGTAATCTGCTGAGCGAGTGAGCAGTACAGTGACTGTGTGTGAGTGTGTGTGTATTCAAGGTTAAAGGAAGACACACGGGAAAACGGCACCGCGGGTTGGGTGCAGTCGAGGATACTGGAATTTCCCGTCGGTGCAGGCAGTCATCATCAAACAGCTCGTCTTCTTAGTTCAAGTGCACCGAACAAGGGAACGAAACTAAGAGCAACAGTGCAGTAGGTTTGCTTTCGGTTCGCGTTCAAACACAAATGTTCCACTTTCATCAACTGCTGCGGCATGTTTCAGGTGAGTGAGCGGGTTGGGAAAGGCACTATAAAGCCCCATTATTGTCAAGCCAACCGGTTGCGCATCGCATACTTTGCAAAAGACACAGGAACAAAAACCGGTTCATGCAGTTTCCTTCTAAATTCTTTGTAGGGTGAAAGGTCCATCCTAGTAGCAGGCGTGTGCAAAGTGTGAACGAAATCAGCAGTTACCTAGCAACATGACGCGTGTTGTTTCGTTTTTATTTGGTCCACCGTACGGGAGCAGGGGACTCGTGTTAATCTGAAGCATAATTAACACAGCGAACCCCACAGACATTTGTCAGAAGAACGGCGTGCCCAAACCTAACACATATTTGCGTCTCGCAGGCAGGCAAGGCAGAAAGGAAGGAACAGAAAAAAAGCCTCCAACGGCCAATCTTTGTCTTCTGACGTATATTTGCAGCCTTCGTTCGTCTTGCGTTCCGGCGTAAGATCACGTTCGAACGGCGAGAAGAGCGCGGAACGTCACAGCACAATCTTATCAGCCTCCTATTGATTGCGAAGTATTGCGTGTGTGTGTGTGTGTGAGAGAGAGAGCTCACCCCATCCCCGAACACACCCCAAACTGGCCAACACATTCGCCCGAGCAGGGAGAGAGGGGGGCGCACAGATTTCGCGGATAGATATTTGCTATATAATGCCCCCCATGGTCAGGCAAACGGCGCCGCCGCCGACGACGACGATGACCCGACACTGTACCGCACCACTTGAACAAGAAGCCTTTTTACGATTTAGATTTTTTCCTTTTTGCGTGAAGGGGCAATCATGCTCATTCAGACGATTGAGCAACGATTAATAAGATGCGTCATGTGTGTTTTCGTTGCTGGCTGGCTGTGTCTTCCGGTGGCAATAGAGATAGACGAATGAAACAGAGAGCAAACCTAGACGCTAATCAATCAATGAAGCCCACTGCCGAGGGGGTGGGTTGTACCATCAGCGACATCTTATCGATCGGTCGTGCTGGTGCTGCTACGCGTAATATAAGGTTTTTGATGGCGCCATCATCCTCAATACAGCTCAGCAGCTAGATGGCTGTATGGCTTTAGTCAACAGTTCGGCCTCATAATCTGATCAGAGTAGGCCCCCATTCGCCTCCCACAACACAAACATGACCCATCCAGTAGGCCGCACTGGCAGATGTGACAGATAAGATATTTATTGGGACGAACCAACCCGCCGGGTGGCGTACCAATCGTTGCCACTTGTTGTGCAAAATGTGTAGCCTACGACGACACCGACAAATGTTTGCATTACTCCGAAGCCTTTTACGTTCTTTTTTTTTTGCTGTTGTTGCTCACAGCCCCTATCTGTTGCGAGAAATGAGATAAAAACCGGGGTTGTGTTCTTATTTTGTCAACGTGCGCTTGTTGTTCTCGACGCTTACTTTTTCGCGACAAACAAATGCTTTGCAAACAGCTTTACCCTCCCCTATTCCTCTTTTCCGCTTGCAGGACTCCACCACCACACCACCACGCTCCAGCATGCCCTGAAAGCGCAGCAGCAGCAGCGCCGCCAGTTCGGTAGCGGCGCGCGGGAACAGCTGCGCCGCGTGCTCGTCGTGTCGAAGCTGACCCGGCTCGAGTTTGAAAAGATCCGCGAGGAGCAGCTGAGCGACGAGTGTCTGGAGCAGAGGATCCGCGACCGGGGCACCGACTACGACGCGCTCAAGTACTACCACCACCTGCACAAGGACGTCGAGCGGCAGGTGGTGCGATCGTTCCAGCAGCACGGCATCGAGGTGCAGGTGGTGAACCGGATCACCATCCACAAGGACGCGCTACAGTGGGCCGACCTGATCGTACCGATCGGGGGCGATGGGACGTTCCTGCTGGCGGCCGGCCGGGCCAGCCCCTTCTTCCTGTCGAACGGGAAGAAAACGCCCGTCGTTGGGTTTAATTCGGATCCGCGCCGCTCGGAGGGCAGGCTCATGCTGCCGAAGCAGTACTCGGTGCGGGTGGACGAAGCCGTCCGGCGGATCATTGCGCAAGACTTCCGGTGGATGCATCGGTCCCGCATCCGCACGACGCTGGTCGGTGCGGCCACGACCGAGCGACCGTCGCCGATGGATCTGCACGAGTTCCATTCGCAGCCGGTCGAGCATCAGGAGGTAATGTCGACCGCACCGAACGGCAAGAGTCGCATCCTGCCCTATCTGGCGCTGAATGAGGTAAGCATAGGGAGGAGATTAGGTTTGACCAGCGGAATTGCACACTAATGCGCTACCAATCGCGTTTGGCAGGTTTTCATCGGCGAAATGCTTTCGGCACGCGTGTCCCACCTGCACCTGCGCATCGACAGCTCGGACGTTACGACGAAAACGAAAAGCTCCGGCCTGTGCGTCAGCACCGGCACCGGCTCGACCTCGTGGCTGACGAGCATGAACCGGCTGTCGACGAACAACGTGAAGGATTTGCTAGCGATCGTGCGCAAACGGACGGGCCGGACGGGCAGCCCGCTCGACACGATCGATCCCGAGTCCGTGTCGCAGGAGTACAACGATAATCTAGTGTTCGCGCCCGACGACCCCCGGCTGTGCTACTCGATCCGCGAGCAGATCTGCGTGGGCGTGTGGCCGAACCCGAAGGGGCTCGAGTCGCGCGGCTTCGCCAAGGAGATATTCGTCAAATCGCGCTGTGTCGATGCGAGTAAGTCGACGGTTTGGGGGTGCAGCACGTTGGTTTCGGTCTGATCGTTCGGGTCTCGGTTTGCTTTCCTGTTGCAGGTCTCGTGATAGATGGTAGTATTGCGTACAACTTCAACGATGGTGCGCGTGCCTTGCTGGAAGTGTATCCGGAAGATTCGCTGCTCACGATCGATATGGATGACTGATTGATGGGAAGTTTGCTTTTGTTACTTGTTACTGGACTGGACTGTTTTTATTCTTTCGAAACTTCGCACATCGCACGAGTTCCCGAGCTCTTCCTGGCTGGGATACCACAAAAAACGCTTGATTGTATGAAAAAACGGCCCCTTAATTGTGTAAGTTATTGCAGTGATGCACTACCGAACGGTGGTGCAGATGGTGCATTTATTTATCGACCCCCCTCTTCTCCTTAACCCCGCCCCTACCACACGTACGCGCACGCGAGCACGATAGCGTATGCAATTATACTGTAAGTAGAAAGTGTAATAAATTTGGTATCATTTTTTATACATATACATATCGCCTCCTCTGCACTGTTCTATTCTTTTCCTCTTCCGTTCATGGTCACAATAAGTGCGCACGAAAATGCTCATACGCAGCCGCATACGACTTAATATTATTATTACGCCTTTCCTTCAATGCCGCGGCTGGTGGTGTGGAAGGGTGGACATTGTTTGTTTACCTTCTATTCTGTCGCACTGTGTTACAATCACTAGCAACAACGCCGTTATCAGTGAATCTTTTGCCTTCAGACGCCGTGGCTTCTGCTTCCGACATCCATCCGACGGCTTCCTGGGGCGCTTGGTAAATATTATTGATATTTGGTAGAGCAAATGGAAGCGTCCCCATCACCACTCGCCGCCCTCTAGAACCTAAGCTAAGCTAATTACGCACACTTTGGCTGGGCGTGTGTAAAATCATTTCCCCTCGCCCGGGTCAATAACAAGATTTGCAGCAAGATTATGCAGTTCTTCGCGCGGGCCGATTATTTCGGCGTAGTTCTATGTATATATGTTAAATATTAAGTGTGTATGAGATCAGTGTGTTGAGCCGCAGTTTCAGTGATTCAGCGAGAGCTTAAAAAACGTTAGTTTGGCGCGAGTACAAAGTACCACGGTGGTGGAATTTTTAACAGATATAAAAGTGTACACAGCGAGTAAACTGTTCCTTTCCGTGGGATTAATATTAAGGTGGTTTCTGCTTTGATACATATTATACTCGAAGAAGGGGGTTATACAACCTAATAAGTTTATATAGTGAGAAGGTGGAACAACAAGAAAAACGTGGGTTGCTTCGATTCAATACTGAGCGCAAGCAAAGATTACCCACTGACACACATTCTCAACAAACACACACACACACACGCACACACGACGCACAGACACGTGCGAAAATTCAACAATAAATATGGACTTTGGCTTCTCCGTCAATTCCTTGGTTCGCGAATAATAACCCGTTTGCGTGAGGCGCGACGCTACACTACTACGCTACAGTAATAATAATATGCGAGAGAGCAACACGTGTTTGGAGATTCGTGTTGAGTGGAGCGTGGTTCGATCAACAGCTTAAGTTCGATCCGCCTTTTTTTAAGTATTCGTGAATGGCAGTTTGCGTACGCAAAGGCTCAATTCTTTACGTCCTTAAGCATCGTCGCTTGGCCGTAGTGTTGAATGTTAATATCACAGGGCGATTGCATCCACGGTTCACCGTCCGCCTGCATCGGGAGCGTTCGTTTCAGGACGATCTGGAAAGAATAATGCGTAGTTAGTTGATTTATATTTATAGCATATAAATAGGGTAGCTGTACCAGTTTCCGGCAGTGTACCTGTTTTCGGCGGGGTAACTAAAAACATGAAATCATCCAAAACGCGTTGTAGATTGTCTCGACACATTTTTTTTTCAATCGCTCATTTGCTATTCATATTAGAAGTTTCACAACATTTCCTTGCATATTTTTCAAAATATCACACAAAATGTGCAGAGTTCAACATTTTTCGGCAGATTTGCTGTCAGCCAACAGTTCGGCAGGTTTCGTTATAAAGAGAACCAGAGCAGTAAAACAATGTTGTTTTTGTGTTCTTTACGGAAGATTCTATGGGTGCAGAATTTATGCTAGCCCGCTTGGAATTTTAATATCACGAAAAACAAGTAATTATTCACTTTAAATGTTGCCAAAAATACGTACACGGTAAATGTAGATTTTTGACCGATCAATGCTGTGGGCTCCTGCCGAAACTTGAAACACTTTTGATTTTGCACTTAATACAACATTTCTTGTATCAAATAATACCAATGTCGCTATACATAATCCAATAACTTAAGAGAAAAATAATAATTTCCAGTCGGAGCCGTACTCTATTGTCATCAGACTAGCCCTCTTTGCTGCAATGCCTACTTTGTTTGTAACTCACATCAAAGAGACTTTAAAAACTGCCAGCAAAAACGACCAAAATGGGCAGCTTAAAATTAATAATTTAAGTGCTTTTCAACACCAATCTTTGGAAAGCGAGAGTGCAAAACTGTTTTAAACATTTTTGTCTACCTATTTGCATTTATAAAAACATTTACATAATACGATAGAATGTCGTTCAAAATAACGTCACTTTCATGAAAAATATTTAAAAATTGTTCGTGTACGAGCAGTTTTTGTGTAACTGCTGCACTAACCGGCCCAATACTGGCACAGTTACCCTTATAAGATACTTACGCGCACACTTTTTGCCTGCCCGAGGCGGACCGGCTTGCTGAGGCCCACCTGCAGCTGAGCTATGTGGAAGGACGAAACCACACCGAACACCTCCAAAATGCCGTCGGAAATGCTGTGAATTTCCTTCATAATGCTGTGCGTGGGAGAGTTTTTGCTCATCTCTAAAAAGGGACGAAAGGTTTGGTACAATTACTGTTTGAGCTGCGCTGCTTCGCGACGGATTGCATACCCCATAGCTTAACGCCGGCACCCCAGGAATCGATGTTCAGAACGACGACGGACTGCAGGGACGGTAAATCGATGCGCACACCGTCCAGGTACAGGTCCAGGTGCTTCTCCAGCTCCACACAGTCCTGCTGCACCACTTGCTGCGTGCCGAAGCAAAGGTACAGTAGCTAGTAATGGCACGAAGGCAAATGAGCAATTAGAAACTATTCACCAGCCAATCATCCACTTACACTTACCTTGTTCACAAACCGGCTACTGTACAGATAGAACGAACTTTCCCGCGCCTTGTGGAAGTTGAGTGTGACCAGCGCGTCCACCCCGACCGACAGATAGTTGTACATGTAAAAGTGGCGCGACTGGCTGAAACCGGGCACGTGAAACCTTGCCAAGCTGGAGTGTGTGTTGATTTCCGCCAGCCAGCGATCCAGCTGTACCGTTTCCGCCTGCGCAATGCGCGTCAGGTAATCGATCGGATCGAACTCGTCCGGCCCTTCGGCACCCCATCCGAGCACGCGCGACAGATCGTTGCCGGTGCCGAGCGGCAGTATGGCCACCTCCGGATGTGGCTCAACCTTCATCTGCAAGATGGTGTTCAGCACCCAGCCTACTGTGCCGTCACCACCGGCAACCAGTATGCGGCAGCGGGTGGGCGCCGCGTGTATAGCCCACTGCAGGGCCTCGTGCGGCCCGTGCTGACCGAGCTCGAACACCTGCAGCGGATGAAGGATGCCGCGCATGAGGGCCACGACCTGGTCGGCACCGCTGCTGCCGGATTTGGAGTTTGCTAAAACGATACGATGGCGTTACATTGGAGCTGGAACAAGCCGCTGCCATTAGTTTTCAACTCAATCAATACACCTACCAACCACGATCAGTGGTCGCCAATTCGCCTTCCATTCGGGCGGTATAATCCCGGTCAGATGCACCTTCTGGGCGACTTTACTGCGCGACGCCAGTATGCATTTCGGCGGAAAGATCATCTCCTTGAACGGGCCAAAATCGCACAGCGTCGAGGACACCTCGCTGAAGCACTTATCGTGTGCCATCCGCTGGCACCAGGCACACCGCTGCCCGAACAGCCCCAGCTCCGAGGTCTGATCGATATCCTCCCGGCACACGCAGCACTCCGACCCGAGCGGCAGATTGCCCTTGACCCACAGGTGCCGACAGGTGGAGCCGTCGTCCGCCCGCGTACGAATCCGTAGCTGCTTGCAGGGGAACTTCTCGTCCGCCTTGCGCACGCACCCGTTGTCGGAGCAGACGCCGCAGCTTTCGCAGAAATGCCCATTGGAGGACATGGACGTATCGCACACGGAACAGACGCAGCTGCGCGCCAGCAGCTTCACCGACTTCCAGGCGTGGCGGCGGCAGTTGTCCGGTATGTACACGACGTCCTCCTTCAGGAAGTACCGCCCGGCGAGCCACATCAGCCCCAGCCCGAGCAGCACCGACACGAACAGCGTAAAGCTGAAGTCGAGCATTACGCCAGTATTCGAGAACGGACGCAGCGAGAAGCGCATTAAGGGGGTTCGGCTGACCCTTAAGACGACCACCGTTTTGTTGTTGTTGTTGTTGTTGGGCTCGCAACAGTACGTAGAGAAAGGGAAGGAAAGGAGAGAGGTGGGCCGAAAAAGGGCGCTCCTGCACGGCGATTACTTTACTTTACTACGGCTACTGGGACCGATCTCGCTGGAATGTTGGTGAGCGTGTTGCTGCTCCTGCTTGCATGCACACAACCCCCTTGGCCACTTTCACCGGAATGCAAATGATGCTGGTGCAGTGCTACTGCAGATGCACCTTCGCTTCGCTGGTTTGCTTGGTGCAGTGTGCAACTTTACTACCGTTGCGATGGTACCGATGCACGTGCGGATGATAAGCATTGAACAACACAGCACCAAAACACTAAACACTATAGTACCCGTACAGAACAGTCGTTCCTTGTTTTTTTTTTTTTGTTTCTTTTTTTGCGTGGGAATAATACTGACACACTTAGCTCTGCGTAAGTGCAACGGCGTAGAAAATGCAGCCCAGCTTTCGCCCGTGCTGGAACACGAACAGTTGATGTATGTAAACAAACCAGATGTGCACTGCGGTCGACCCTACAGGACATTCGGTTGACGTCCAGGCTAAATAATATTAAAAGAAATCATTTTATTTTTGGAAATATTCCATATTTATACATATGTATTAGATAGTACAGGATAATTAGCGTTTATTAGATTTATTGTGTGGCGACTGATACGTAAATAACGAAATAAAACCTTCATTGGTTGAAAGTGGGAAGCTTTCACATCGGTTTAGCACCCCTGCACAGAAACCCTTCAATGTGAAGGGCTACTACACTCGCACAAATGAAGCTCACATGTTGGTTGAATTTCCGTAACGAATAAACTGATTTTTAGGTAAAACAAATCGATTTCAAACAATTATTTACTAATTGTGTTCAACTTTGCAGAACAATTTCGATCACCATCTTATGTAAAAGATAAAAAAATCATTGACTTAAAACACCTAAATATCTTTTTTTGTAGTTTTCTATATATTTTTAAACAGTTTTGGCATAATATTGAGAAAATGATTCATTTAAATGAAAATGAAAATTATTTCAAATCTTTTCAAACAATAGCTTCCAAGCAGCTCTTAATCAGCTTCAGAGCGTGAGCAGCTTTTAAACAGCTTCTTAGTAGCATTGCGATTGAAGCAATCAAACAACGTTAAGGAGCCGTGACAAGAGCACTTATTTTACAGAATTAGTTATATTTACTTTGTTTTAAATTTTCAAATCAAACTTTATTAAAAACATGCCCGAGCGCCACAGATTAAGCTTAAACGACTAGAAAAGCGAATATCTTTAGAAAAAAAACGAAAGCTCCATAGGTTCATTGGTTTGCTCAATTGATGGCGTATTACAACTCATCATTATATTTCTGTCCTTTTCTTACAATGTATTTGCCTAACTTCATCTAATCATGGCGTATAGAACCAGCGAAAATTCCAAGCAAAAATCTACATGAATGGTTACCAACCACGATCAGTGGTCGCCAATTCGCCTTCCATCCGGGCGGTAGTAAGACGCGTGGTAAGACGCGAGGGATCAACCACCAACGACCATTACTCAAATCTCATTTGCTTCAGTACACATGGTTCACATTGAATCGTATCGCCGTTCTAGTTCTAGCGATGCATGCGATCAATGCGAAACATACAAAAGTACAGAGGAAATGATGAGAAAGCTCTCAAAGCGAAGAAAGCTCCGCTGTGTGGCTATCACACCAACAGATGGCGCCATCAGCTTTTATGCTATTTTTAGAATGCATGAGTCGTTTGCCGTCTGCTGAACAGTCTTTTTATATTCCGTTTAGCTTAAGAGCATGAGCCGTTTAGAATCCTTTTAGTGGTCGTTTAGTGGTTTTATGGGCTTTGGGTGTAATCAATCTGTGAAATTGTAAATTATTCACAATCATGTACGATGGGACAGAACGCCTGCAGTACGGCACTGCACAAAACCATACAGCTCGCATAATTGCATGGCAACATCATCTGCATAAGCTGCGCAGTAGAAGCGCATAACAACTCGCCATCTATCAACGCGCAATCTAGCGGACAATGCACCTTCAACACAAACGGAGTGATTTATTTAAAAAAAATCATTTCCATCTCGCGTCCTGAAGCTTCTTCCGACTTCCACAAAGCGCTTGACCTCAAGCATGATGACCTCAGCATAATCACATATCTGCTCACACATTCACGTGAAAGGCAGCATCCTACGTTTTGCGATATGCCAGGCCTGGCTGTACGACGGCTTATCAGCCTGTTTCCCTACGCCACAATTAAGCATTACGAGTTCGCGGAACGAGCATGAAAAGCCAAAATAAATGCTCGAAACCAATATTGAGGTCATTAACATTCGGACCGCTACCGATCGCAACCAATCCAAAGCTAACGGGCCAATACATTTGAACGACACAGGTCGCCAGAGGGTAAACGTAATCGGACGATGGTTGAAAGACAAAACGACTAGCACGTTTCTACTCCACCGTGGCTGCGTGTTGATTTTTAGCACCAACGAGACTAACAAAGAATACGCGATGTTTCGGATTTCGGATCTTACGGGTACGGTACGGTGCGACGCTGATAGCTGTAGCTGCTGGCGCTCGAAACTCTTCTTCACTCCGCTCCACTGGAAGATTACAACCATTGCCAGTGTCCAGATTGCGGATGCGTAATTCATCTTGTTGTGTGTGTGGCAGAAGTGGCAGAATGCGCGATTCGGTAGCTTTGTGCTTCACGTTCCGGCAAGCATCATAATTCGACAGCGACGCGTCTTGGCCGCGATAAGATAAGACGCCGCCGCGCACCATCCGTCTCCGTACACGGTGTTAATTGCAAGTCAAAATCACACTCACCTCGGCATCAGCGTCTCCATTCGGCCAGAACGGATGCCCGGACTGACCAGAACAACCTTGGCTTCTGACTTTTCTGGGGCTTGTGCATGCATTGGGCCGGAGAAACTACGCCCTGTGGTAGTAAAAGCCGAGATCGAAATGAGGTCACCGGAAGTGGTACTTGCGTCAGTAGCGTTTGACCAGATTTGGAGGAGAAGTCTGGTAACGTAATGCTGATTTTCTGCGTTTCTGTAATGAAAGAATTAACCTTCCAGCATGAACCATTCACTCTCCAGAAAGATCACGTGCTTGTAGATCCTCCAAGTGGAAGCGCAAAACGTGCTCAATGAATGATAGTAGCACCGAAATAGCTGGCCCACTCCCTAGGCAATAAATATTATGGCTTTATCTGATCGATGAAGAATGGTGACCATTCGCCCAGTACCTGACACCCACCGAATGTGTTTGTAGGCTGAACATCCTCGAAAGGGCGATGGCGCCAACGGTTCCTTGCGTGACAGTATCAAACGCCGTGGTATCAATGCCGTGTCCACTATCTTCCGTCCATATGCTGTCCGAGTTGGGTCGTAGGATGGGCTCGTCTCTCCATGGTAACTGGCCCCTTGAGCCCCTTCCTTCACACACACACATGGACTTCTGCTTGATAAGATTCACGTGCCACGCACACGAAGCTTTGGGTGATCCCGTGCGCCGTACGCCGGCGGGCGAGGGCGTGTAGTCTTGGCGATGCTGCCGATGGGAGCTGCCGGTAGGCCAAAGAGCAACCGCAAATCGTTCCCGGTAATGGGAGCAAAGGCAAAAAAAGCATTAAATCTCAGAATTAAACGCGGTTGCTCACCTATATTTGTTCCAGGTTGTCTAGCTGGTGGTTGGGGCGAGGGTTTGAGCATTTTGATAGGGAGTTAACTGCTCATTAGCATAAGACATAACGCCAACAAGCATTCGAATTTCCATGCCAAGCAGTTGGCGATGGATGGGTAGGTGGAGGAAGGTCGAAGCGTATTAAAAATTATACTTTCAAAGCGAACCGAAAGGATGAGAGGCCAAAGACATCCTTCCTTTCGGATATCAGCGTTGTTAATGAAGAGCCACAGTGCTCTGAAGTCCTTTTTTCCTTAGAAATAACAAAAAATGGGATGCGTGGGTGAACGTTCAACGCTGTATTGTTGGAATCATTGCTGAATTGTTGAATAATGTATCGTTTCAATTCAATGATACTGCATCCAAAGGGTTCGTGTGAGACGAGCATAAAGATTCGCGTGTTGATGATGCTGTGGCTTTAAGACATTGCGTTTGATTTGAAGTATAGTTTAAATCTTCCCACTTCGTTACTAAAATTACTACGCATTACAGCATCGTTGAAGGAGACATTTTCTGATAAGGGATCATGCTTCGGTTTTTGCTGAATCTTAGTTATGGCTGGATTTTGTTTCGTTGATGTTTACATAACATTGGAAAATCCGTTGATAAGTCACGTAGACTCACGTAAACTGTTACACCGAGGACGCCACACCTCTATGGACACTTTATTATCAAACGTAGGCATGATATGGTTCAGGCCTGTGAAAGTTTTTTTTTTTTTTCATTTAGAACATGCAGGTAATGGACACTAGATACACGATTAATTATAATTAATAAGATCTACCACATTCGTGTCTATGAATTCCATTAAAATCTTTGGGATGTCTAGGAGTTGCTTGCAGCATGGTGTGTGGATCACGTTAGGCTCACGTTAGGATCTCGGAACTCTAGAAATCAGATCGCAGAATTAAGTCCTGGATACAGACGAAGTAGACTGCCTTAAATAATCGACGAACATTAACTACTGACAAGATTAAAGCCCACTAAAACTCCTCCTAAAGACAGGGCCAACTAAAATGCATGTCTGTGGATGAGGTTAAGAATTAGCTACTATGGAATCATTTATGTGACTCTTCGTCCGTGCTATTCTTTGTATGTTACGTTCGAACAGTTATAGTACAGTGACTAAATCATCGATGAGCTTTTGCCTATCATGCTAAACTCCCGAAGTACTACCAACCTGAACAAACCGGCTCTGTTATCTCATCCGAAAACAAGAACCTTAGACTGCAACGGACGATCACAGCGCGATACGGTGATCGCATTTTGCGTCTAAAGAGCATTCGAACCCAATTCCGGGGCATCGATTTCGCAACAGGTCCCTCCGCCTGTGCTGATGTCATGCCTGGTTCGATCCGGTCCCAATCGGTTCCAGGCCACCTTCCGTGACATGTTTCAGCAAGCGCCTCCGCGCGTTTGTAGTCCTTCAACTTCAACCCACCGAACGGGATGTGTGCGATAAGAGCCGGTCGGAACAGGCGTAGTGGGAAGTCGTTGCCCCCGCAAATGGGCGGGTTTTACCTCCGGTCGCCCGAAACATCTGACGTCTACGCCCGCCCGACCACTCGCACACCCGATGGGCTTGAACTTCGTAAAGCGGCTGATGGCCTTCGCTTCCATTGAAGAATGGAAGCGCGCTGGTTGTCTAATCGGTTTCGTGAGAAGCATCACACTATGCGCTACGATTGAAGAAGATTCGCCGTCTTCGAACAAATCAATGGAACCTATTCCGTCAGCACAGTTTGCCAGCAAGTCTGCCTGCCGTGGGTTATACGGTGTGATAAGGGTGAGAAGGAGATGTTAACATAACTAGACCACGAACGGCTCACCAGCGTTGTACGTCGTATTTTTATGGTAAAATTTTCCACTGTAAAAACTTTCCACTCCATTACCGGAAACTGGATCCAGTCTTTACGGTCTAGAGGTGTTGCGGTACTTGATAAGGGGAAGTTTGAAGATGGCATGGGAATAAAAATAGCAACACTTGGACGCTACAAAAAAAGAATCACGAATCGCATTGTTTACTGCGTCGCAAGTCTACCGGTGGCGATTTATGCGGCCACACTTTTATTAGTCTACTTACACAGTTTTAAAGCTCTTCATCTGAATGTTATTATCTCGGTCGGGCGGGGTTTCGACGAATGTGTCTTGGGTTGTAAAAATTAGTCACCTGTAGCGCCGGTCGGTTATTTGAAAACTTTTGATTGCACACAGATAATAAGCACGTGGGCTGATTGTCTTGGCAGATTTCGGTACGATACCGTGTGTCACCCTGACAGGCGAGCGCTGACAGATGGTCAAAGGTATCTTTGATGTCTTGCAATCATCGGTGCGACACCGGCGCGTAGCTAGCTGTAGCGAATGCAACTGCCCATTGTGGATGTTTCGATGCTTTCGTCATATAAAAAGTCCCTGAAGGTTATCAGTTTTGCTGCTTTGGCCGCGCCGCCTCTCCCTCCAGTTTCCTTTTGCTTCTCCACTATCGTTTTCCGATCATCGATTTTAGCGACCAGCGCGGTGCTGTGCACTGCCATGCAACGACACGATTTTGCGCGCTGGTGCCCGGTGCCGGACTGCATTGATACGGGTGGGCCGACCGTGATGATATGCACCGCGGTTGTAGCGATAAGCCGTGATGAATGTAACAAAATCAGCTACCAACACACAATAGGCACGTCCTTTTTTCTATGAGTCAAACTTATGAATAAAGAGGACTCAATACGTTTTAATTGTTTCACTGGAATACGAACAAGGAATTCCAATAGCTTTGTGCTTTTACGGATTTCATACAATACTTCATATGCACAATACGGCGAAAAAAGTCAACAGCAATCTTCACGCTGAATATTGTTATGGACCGAATAAAACAAAAGATACAGCTGGGTTAGATTTATTGTCCAGTATTCTAGCGGAATTTAGGCCGGTCTCGTAGTACAGTCGTCAACTCGTACGACTTAACAACATGCCCATGACGGGTTCAATCCCCAAATAGACCGTGCCGCCATACGTAGGACTGACTATCCTGCTATGGGGGGGAAATCAATTAGTCACTGAAAGCCAAGGCCCACAAGTGGTACAGGCAGGCCTTGACCGTCAACGGCTGTTGAGCCAAAAGAAGAAGAAGAATTCTAGCGGAATAATTTGCTACGTTTCGGAGTAGCTACTGTATCAATTCCAGAACAGGGATGGATTTGCGATTCGTTCCATGAATGAGATAGGTACAGGGATAGTTTCTTGCACCAGGATAATAGAAGGTATATAGCATACAGCAATTTCAGGACCGAAATAGTTTTGGGATCAGTTCCAGAAACGGTGTGGATGGAAGATCAGTTTTAGGAAGGTGAGGGACCATTTTTAGGGCAGAAATTCAGTCATTTCCTGGAACGGTATAGCGACCTTATTAATTTCAGGACCGGTAGGGACCTATATAGGAGACCTTTTAGGGTACAGGAACTGTCACAGGGTCTGTATAGGTTCATAGCAGATATATACGTGGGGCATCAGTTCCAGGGCCGGTATGGGTATCAGTGTCTGTTCCTGGATCCGTATGGGTTTGAAATCGTTTCCATGATCGGTATAGGTTCTGTATTGGTTTCAGGGACGGGGTGGTTTACAGGATCACTTTTAGAATTCTTCAGGAACAGTAGCAAGTCCGATACCCGTTCAGGAATAAATTTGCAATCTGAATTCATTTAAAGTACAGCTATGAGTTTCCCGGCCAAACAAACCAGTTGAATTATAAAACAAGTTGAATTTGTCATAATAAAAATAATCAACAAAAAAAGCAAATATTTTCACAATGAAATACTTTGCCGAATTAACAGCAAATACAGTTATTGCACAAAATTACTTCATTCAACAATTTAATAGTCCATTTCAATGTTTGTGCTAAAATTAAACATTGATAATGGCTCCCTTTCATTTACTGTGACTCACGCTCATTTTATTGCCAGTAAAATCTTTATGGTTGAACAAAG
This sequence comes from Anopheles coluzzii, assembly GCF_943734685.1. NCBI lineage: Eukaryota > Metazoa > Arthropoda > Insecta > Diptera > Culicidae > Anopheles > Anopheles coluzzii. The sequence goes on from NC_064670.1 coordinate 114,624,967, forward strand.
CTTCCCTCAAAGTAACACATTTCACAACATATAGCCCATTTTTTGCGTTTGAAGCAACGCAAGAAAGTGGCAGAATGATCTAGAAAACAGCCTCAACTTGGCCAGCACCCAGCCACCAGCCAGTGCGCGCCCCTGTCTACTGTTCTTCCGTTTCCATCTGCACTGCCCCCCACTACCCACTCCACCACACCCACCGTGACGTCGACAGTTGATAATCAATTCGAAGGAGTCGCCTCAACCATATCGCACTTACAAAAAAAAAAACCGCGGACGAAATCACCAACAACCGTAACGATCGGTCGCCGTCAATGTTTACCAACAGTGAGAAGCAAAAAGAAAACGACGGCCCGCCAAGGGGGAAAGGGATACGGTTGCATCAAACAGCAACAACAATAGCAACAACAAATGGCAACAAACAAACAAAAAACAATTCAGCATCGTCCGACGTATTTGCGCTCGGCCAACCGCTTGACCTCGCCGTTCGCCGTACCGGACCGGGCCCGGTCGGGGCCTTTGGGTGCGCGACACGCGAGAACCAATTCGTCAGCGATTGACAGATTTGCTGTCGGCCCACATTCGGAACCCTGGTCCCGGGCCCCTGTGCCAGTCGGATCGATGATCGTCGCGGCACCTACCTCTATCTCGGTGCCGCACCATATCGAGGGTCGTGGGGCCAACCTTGTTGGGTGGTTATCGGTGCTGGAAATCGGCTGGCGTGGTCGCTTTTCTCTCTCTCTCGTGTGTGTGTCTGGCTGTGCCGACGTTAGCAAGAAAGTTCTGCTCTGACGCGATCGCCACTACCGATAAGCCGATGGAGTAGATCGATCTGCGACTGCGATCGTTGCAATCGACGGACGGTGGGATCTGGCTACGCTGGTGATCCCTTTTGATGGGTGCAGTGTCGGGTTCCGGGTTACTGTAAATATTGCACCCTTTCTGTGTGTTTGTAGGTTTACTACAAAGCCTTGTCACGTTAGACCCAACACGGGGAGAGGGCCTCTGACGGCAATCGTACGGGAGAAATGGCTGGATTTTACCATTCGCATGAAACACGCAGGTCACGCAAGTGTCACTCTCCGCTAGTGACGTCCTTTAGCGAATGGGGAAAAAGCTGATGCCTAATAACGTGCACGTACGGATGATTCGTAGGGAATTGCAACAAACAACACGTCCACAGGGGGGTCTGGTGTTTGTGGGCAGTAAAGCTGGGAACTAGGCTAAAAATAAACGTGCTAAAAATGTACAAATCAAGCTAATCAGCGGATGAATTGGAAACCATTATGGCTCGCCAGTCTCGGGGCCCCAACGTCCGTCGCCCAGGTGGCCCTGGTCGCTAGTACTCTGTCAACTATATACATACAGGATACTATAGACTACCTCTATAGACTCTACGGGTCCTCAGACAACCACCTAGTCCGCCCGCCGTTCGATCCGCCACTGGTTTTGTGAGTAGTTTTCCATGGAGTGTTGACATGATTGTTGATGAACTACCTGATCAACTAACAAATGAAAATCCGATACATCCGACGAACTCTAATCTGTCCCAGCAAACCTTTAGAGATTTCACAGGGAAGCAATTGTAGTGCCTTATTATTTACTACTGTGCGATATAAACACTTTGATGTTTGTGTCAACCCACGACACACATCTTTTATGCGTTGATGATGTAGACTTTTTGGAACATGAATCCAAGGAACCAAAAGAATTACCATTAAAGACTACAGGAGTCATATGACTCATTTTGTTTTGTGGTGCTCGATAACAAATGTGGAAATAACCATCAATAAACCAACACTTGGGGACCTTCCATCGTCTCAAACGACCCCAATGACCAATGATCAAATTGTATGATATCAAGCATTGGAATTAGAACTTACACCGTAATGGAACTTTACGAAAAAATCTCCTTCTGGCGAAATTCTTCTTAGAGCAACACCTCGACCACGTCGTGGCAAGATGCTGCCAATTGCTAGGACTAGTCGTTAACATGACACGAGAGCTCTCTGACCCACTCTGCACCAAAACGCTTTATATTGCACTTCTTCCGGCAGTGTTGGAGTATGCCAGCGTTGTTTGGTGGTCCCTCCTCTGCTATCCACTGTCATGCAGGCTAGGCCTTCATTGTTGATCGCTTTGGCTACCCGGCATTGCTCTCGTTGGTACCAGCTTGCTAGAACAAGGAGTTCCGGAGACAAGGACCTTCTTCACCACCCAGAACCCGTTCTTAAGCATATGTCATGCTCTGAATGCGGCATCTGATGCGTACGAGCCTGGCTTGATGGTTGCATTGCGTCTGAACGATTATCGTTCTTGTAATTGTTGTGCGTAAGTGTGTGAACTGTAAAACGGCGAAAGTTCATTGATATGTTAATAAATATACAAATGTACAAATATATTTAGAGTGTTGTAGGACTCTCAAATGCTTTGTGGTATTTGAAATTATTGTAGTATACGTCTATCCATTATCATTCTATCCTTGAGTTTAGATGTACAGTTTGCTGTTCCCAAACAGTTGAACCGGTAGTCCATTTAATGCTCAATTAGAAGCCTTTGACTTCAACTTGATAAACCACAGCTTTAAAAACAGGTAATTTATACGCCACCGAGAATAAGTAAAGTCCTCCCGAGTATACAAAACTCTAAGTTTGTGGAGTCCAGACCAGACTCATTAACGGTCTTAATAAATAAGTAAATAAATACCGGATAAATAAATAAGTTCGGAGATTATTTGTGCGTCTCCTTTCCAACAAAAAAACGTGCAACGACCTGTCCATTCCTGTACAATCAGGAATGGTGCACCTTTGTAAAGCTTTGTCGAAGAATGTCGAAAAGAAAGGAGACCAAATCAACAAAAAAGCGGAGACGTCGCGCCTGATCGTACAAGTCATTCGCCTTGATCTTTTACGAGACACGTTCCATGATCGCGACATGATCGAGAAACGTCCATAATGTGTCGTGTTGAAGAATTTGCTTCAAATTCTAACATCGCACACAAACGCACACACACACCGTCTGTGTGTGTTTTTTGTTTCACCGGACATTGCAGAGCACCGTCACCGATCGATCGAGCCATTTCGGCAGGGTCAATGGCTACCGCAGAAGCCGCACACACACACACACACTTGAGCTAATAATAGACGCGTTCGCAAATTCCAGCGCCCTCCACCGACGAGGGGGGTCGGTCTAACGCTATCGGGCACATCAATCATCGGGCCGGCTGCCTAATTTCAGTGCTCGAACCTGTTGCGAACTCTACGCGCCCTACGCTGCTGACGTGTTTTTGCTGACGTAAAGGAACGAAATGAAGGGGGGGGCAAAAAAAGGCAACAAAGCTTAATGCCTGCCAAACTGACCAGGAGGGCCTGGTCTTGTTCAAGGTCGCATCCACTGTTCATTCATAGCAGTGTTGCGAGGAGCCCCCGAAAAAGAAGGGAAAGAGCCTTCAACGCATCGCATGTGTGGCAACGGAACGTGCACACCGCAAAAAGGGGCTCGATCATTGATCATCCGATCGGTCGATTGACCAATGGGCGTGATCGTAACATCGTCGTGGAATGTGCGGAATTCCACAGCCGTTGGTATTCGGCCGTATCTCTCGTTCCCCATCCTTCCGCTGCTGAAGGGCAGGAGAAAGCAAAAAAAAAGCCAACCAACCATACCATGGAGCTCACGTGAGGCAGCGTCCAAAACAAGCCGACTCCAAATTCCTCCCCAACCGTTCGATTCGCTGTCATTATCGTTAAAAAACACACACACACACAACCGAAAGGGTCATTCGCTTCCGTCATCCGTGGTTTGCTTTTGACCTGTTTTCATCGCCCGTCGGTCCGGCCCAGTGTCTGTTTCCTTTGCACAGCACACAAACAACAAAAAGCAACACACAAAACAAAAACGCCAAAAATGGATCGCTCGAAAGACGATCACCTCGTTTCGCTTCCTTCCACGAAACGTGCGCGCCAAATGGAATTCCCGCCAAAATTGGTAACGCGTCCCGCCGTGGTGGTGGTCTGCCGATCTGCGTTTTGGCTGATGAAAGACGGCACACCGTGCGCGTCATGATCGTGGTGGGGGCCCAACATTTGGGGACGTTTGCCTTTATTTCCCTTTTTTTGTTTGTTTGACCGCTCCTTTTATGCTTGCTTTCTTTCGGGTGGGGTGCCTAACTACGAGCCATGTTTTTGCTATGCTGGGTCACATTAGCATGATGCAATCGATCGCTTTCGGCGCGTCACTTCTGCGCCCACAGTGCGACACCTGGCGGCAAGCATTGGAAAGAGCACAGAGACGGCTACAAAAAAAAAACCCTGTCCCCCTGTTGGTTTCTGCAAATCGGTCAGACTGATTGCATAGCTCGGCAGCGGCTTTCGTGTGTGTGCGCCTTTATATGATAAAGATTACCTACACGGGCAACTGAAAAACTGCTATCTCGATGTACGTTATCTCGAGCACGAGCATATCGGCATATGTTTATGATCTTCTCACACGCACACTTGTACCGGAACGTGCACAGGGTCGCTGTCGGACGCGTTGGGTGGCAGCGGTCAATTCAGTGGTCAATTCTGCAATCTGATGCAAGTGCCGAATGGATTGCTGCATGGGGCAAAGTTTTGGCAACGTGGGGAACAGACCATGATGGAATGAAGAATAAACGAACGAAAGAGAAGCACATTTTGATAAGAGTTTTGAGGGTTTTATTTATTGCGCAGTTCATTTATTGCTCACTTGGCTTTGCAGTCACTTGCTTGATGTATAATACCAAAAGTGACATCATTTGTGTGCAAGCAATTACACAGAACAGCGCATTGTTTTATTAATAAAATGTTGTGGATTGATTTTAATTGTAATGATAATGAAACAGATGGCCCGTTCTTTCTGCTCATGGCGTATGACTTAAACTCAATTGTCTCTTTCCCTCTCTTTTGTGTTGCCTCGTTCGATTACGATTCAGGACAGCCGGATCGTACGTTTCCGGTGTCTCATCGATCAACTCTACCCCGACGGAGGAAGGTTATCGAACGATGTGAACGCATCAACAGACACACACACGCATGTACAGCACAACGCTACAATTCCTCGTGTTCTCTCACGTGCCGCAACATTCAAACGAGCCTCCGTGCGCGCAGCCTGTGTACTACGCAATCGGACGATCAGACCGATGTTACCGACGAAGAAAAAGAGGCTAAAAAACACACACACACAACAGCCGCGCGAGATGCCGATTCATCTGTATGTGGTGGCGCGTGGTGTTTTCTAAATCATCAAATTGTTATCGCACCGATCGACGCCAGAGTGTAGCGTAGCTACGGAAGCATAACACCTCGAACGAAACGAACCACCGACGCTGTGGAAAAGTTACTAGCATACGTATTATTGAGTTTTACTTTTTTTTTTAAATTATTTTCAATTTATTACAGTTTAATTTTATTTAAATAAGTATTATTTCCGCAGCTTTTCATTCATTATTATATTGCATTATGATTTTAAGCACTCATCATAGCGCAACGGTTACTACGATACCTATTTCACTATGTGCCACGTGGCTACTTAGCGCACGAAGCGGTGCGTACATGGAGGCGCCCAGTCGTTGGTGCATCATCAGGAGACAAAGGTATAAAAACTTTCCTAATTATTTTTACTCATTTTACAAGCAAACTGAAATGCGCTCTGTCCGAAAAGGGCGCAAAAAAGAACTCAAAATAGCTACCATGTGATTGTTGTTTTAAAGCCACTGCTCGTTGACCTCGTCAACGCTGGCTGCTCGACGCAGCAAAACCACACTTGCATGTCCTCGGGCAAGGACCAAACCCATGCTGGCAGACGAGCGGAAATCAGAAAACAAGACAAATGACGTATCTTTTCTTAGGACTGAGGCTGTTCTTCTTTTTTTTGCACATCCAAACGAACTCGCTACAGCAACAAAAGAAACCCATCATTAAAGGGTGACGTATTCGTGGTTCGCGTGGTAGCAAAGGTAATGAATTTTGATTTTAATTGTAGAAAAATTACACTGACTGTGCTAGTCTAGTGGATTTCGTCATACCTTTTAAAAATTAAATCATACCAAAATCTGGCACTAGTCGCTGACTAACCGCCAATCACCCAGTCTGCCCATTTTTACACCTCAATGGCCATTATGTTTGGCATGTTCATTCTGCCGACAGACTATAATGGGTAAAAGCAAAAACAAGGCAAACTGAAGCCAACCTTACGCGATACTCCCTTCTCTTACTGCACCAAAAAAAAATGGGGTAGACTAAAATTGGTAAATTAAAACAAAAAAACGCTCCCGACACACATCCTACCACTATCGTTACTATACTCAAGCAGCGTGTAGGGACCGGTGGGCAAAAAAAAGGGTGAAACAAAAAGCCGATTTCAAACAAATTCAAGCTCGATCGGTATTCAGCAACAGGTGGAGCAAGCAGCTTCGTGGAAATTTCATGTTGGGCGTAAAGGGGAATAGAAGGACAGAGCCGTGGCGAGCTAGCGATGGCGACGAGTGCCGCTGCGTTTGCAAGAAGGCTAGCAAGCAGGCAAGAGACAGCAGAGTGATAAGAAGCGGCGGCAAGAGTGAGATAACGCCCAAGGCAAAACGGGGTAAAGGAGTCACAGGGCGCGGGGCGAACCGACGCCGATGCCAAGCGGAGGCTGAAGCCACGAAGCGTACGAAGGCGATGATAGCGGCTACATTGTGGCCATTCGCCACCGTTCAGTGGCAGCGAGGGGAAAAGAGAGCGCGTACGAGAGAGAGAGACAGAGAGACAGAGAGAGGCCGGTGAGGCAGAAGAAGCGCGCGCGAACGCTCGGAATACGCGCACGATCGTGCTCGGGTAAGCGGGAGCATTTGTAACAAAACTCTATATAAAGAAGTGGTCGAGCTGCAGTCAGCATCAGTTTAGCGCTTCGCTACGCAACGATAAGCAGCCAGCCACAAGCAACCGAAAAGGCAGCGCTGCCGGCGCCACACAGTGAAGGCAACAGCTTCTCAGCGCAAGATTAAGCAAAACGTGAAAGTTGCAACGAAGTAATTGATTAATTGCAACCAGCAACAAAAGAAAGAGGGCAGTTTTGTTCAATTGTTTAAAAAAGCGGTAAAAAACTGTTTATTTTTTTTTAAAGAGTGTAACAAGTGTGAAGTGACAGCATTGAAACAGGCATCGAAAGTGATTTAAAAGCATCGATGCATCTTACATGGACGATTGTGTGAACAGTGTGTGCATTGGAAACGCTTTGCAGCAAAAGATACGGCAAAGATAGTGAAACTGACCATCATTTTCAAACTCAACTCTAAAATCGAGAGCAAGTGTTTGTGTGTTTCCACTGACTACAACGGTGATTGTTCTTGGAAGCGGGAAAGCAAACGCAGCGTCATCTCAGGTGGACTCAGCAGCGCTGGTTCTATTCGCTTGCGCCCCGAAGCTAGAAAGGTGAATATTTTTGCTACATTGCTTTGCTATTTGGTAATTTTAAATCGTAACGAGCATCGATGCCGGAGCGTCGGTGAGTCATTTTGGGTTCTGTTTCGTGGAAATCCATAATTAAAGTCCGTGTCGCTTTGCCCGTGGTGATTTGATGGTGGTCCAAAACAAAAAAAAACACAGGACAGAGCCTGCAGGAAAAGCAAAACAATAAAATGAGGAAGAGCAGGAGGTGGAAAAAAATCAGCTGAATGGGGTGAGCGTATGGCTACCGAAATGTTATTTTCCTGTTTTTCCACTTCCCCGCGCGTGCCGGTATTGTGAAGGGAGTGGGACCTACCGGGATGAATGCAAATTCATTGGCGGCTTCACGGATCAACGGGTTTTAATAACATCGCCTCCGTTGGAGATGGGGAAAGTAAGGGATGAGGGAGAGTTAGAGAGAAAGAGAGCGAGGAACCTAATAGTGAACGATGTTCCACCTGTTGCTTCCCTGTTGGACCAATCATCGGTTGTTGCTGATGTTGCGTTTACCAGGCGTAACAACAGTTTTTTTTTTTAATTTTGCTCCATTTTTGATTCCGGTCCTCCGGCGTCCGGCACAAGAAGTGCCTGGTAAACCGACGCTTAAAACGAAAAACTTGCCCACCGACACAGAACAGGAAAGCACGTTTACTCCGTAACACCAACGCAAATGCTTTGTGGCTGCTTCTTCCATTGCAGTATTATGCCCACCAAGGAAGAAGGCTTATTTGCTCTGTTGGTACAGCTATAGATGGTAAAAATAATCTAATCTAACTCTGCTCTGCCACAAACCGCTGAAAATATTTCTTTAAATTAGCATCAACAATATCACTTGACGAACAACGGGTGGAGAAGGCTAGAATAATATTATTACCTCACTCCATGACCCCAGCTGCCTCACAAAACATATCAATTGTTCGCATATTCATTATTCCGCAATTTAAATAAAAAAATAAACCTGTTTAGTATTCGCGGAAACCTCGAAAGCTCCATTCCCTCTCTTGCTCCTGAAGCGCAACATAAAGTCGAGCAGTTTTCGAGCAGTTGTCAGTTTGTTTTGATTGAAGCACGCGTGGCTGCGGCCGTCAAATGCTGCCCCCGACTTTGCTCACGCTAATGTACTGAAACCACAAAACGCTGCAGAAGGTCGTGCGGCTGGGTGTAAGTACCACCCCCCCCCCCTCCCTTTATTCCACACGTTTCTCGAACTGTTTGCTAAACTTTTCACCCTTCTACTGCGTGTGTGTGTGTGTGTGCGGGGGTTTTTCTTGACGTTTGACGGTTCAGCCGAATCAATGGAAATCCTTCACGGTGGGGTAGGCTTTGCCGCCGCATCTTCGTCTACGGGTTTTTTTCATGCAGCATACATGGCATTAATGCTTTGCTGTCAGAGCAGTGGAAGAAGGATAGTTGGCTGTATCTTGTACGGCTTCCACTACCCTCTTGCCCAGGAGCTTCAACTCTTCAACCCCAGTGTGCTGCCTATCTGGCGTCATCTGTGGACTGCGGCGCCCACGACAGGCAGCTCATCTTTATGGGACGAAAATACGCTCAAACCGGTTGGGGTTTCTCGGGTGAGCGTTTTCGATGGCCCGACATGCGGGCATCTTTTTGTCGTGCCGATCAGTGAGCCATGCAATACCATTTCTTCCACGAACTCGACTGCTTGGACTGTTCTAAATGTGGCGACCTGTGCGGTTGTAATGTAACCGTTACTGCTTCCACGCGCTGATTTTTAAAGCAAAATGCAGCCAGCCACGCAAAGTACGCATTGAATATTGAATTTTCAAAACATTTCCAACGCATTTTTGTTGTTTTTGTTGAAGCAAAAAATGTATAAAAACTCTGTTCAGGCGCACGAAAGACGTAGGATGTTCGGTACGGTAAACTGTCCCCCCCCCCCCCCCCCCCGATTCAGCCTAATTCCTACGCCCGGAGGAAGTAACGCATGCTTACCATTCTCTGCCGACTTTATCCATTTATGCAGCCTCGGGATGTTTTTTTTTCTCGCGCTCTCTCTGGTGGAGACTCCCATGCGTCAGCGTGTTCAATAATTAATTGCAAACAAAGGCTGGAAGTATTTTTAGGCCATGTTTTGCCAGAGGAAAGTAGCTGGATGTATGCGTCAGTTTATGATGCAACGGTGTTAATACGTTGGTGGTAAAGAGCTGTCTGAAGTAGCTTTCATTTATTGTCTTTTTTGAAGGTGTTCTTAAGGGAAAAGATTTCAGAATGAGTATTTGAACGGGGAAATTTTGGAATTAAGCAGACATTTAATGCCTTATATTCCTAACTAATTAAATAATTGCACTTAGTTGTGGGAGCATAAGTGACACAGAAAAGGTACGCCGTCATTGCTAAACTTTTACCTCCCTAATGACACACCATTAGCCCTGCGAAAGGCGAACACTAATCCCTGTTCCTTTAAGTAGCCTCATTAATAATATGACACCTTCCCTCACCCAATCGCTGTGATTGATTTGAGTTTCGCTCTCTTAAAATGAGAAAAAAAACACACTTAAATCATAATTGCAAACCGAGTACCGAGTCTGGGGAGCCATATCATGGTGGGCGGCTCATAAAACCGAACGAATGCGTAATGGACCAACAGCAGCGGCACAGAGCGATGGCGCAAATAGCAGGCGTGGCTCGCACCACGAAAGGATGGAAGAAAAAAAAACAATGGATGGAAAGAAAACGGCAACGCAAAGTGTGTGGCGAACGCACGCGATAATGCCACGTGCCATGGACGATTGGGGATGTGAACACTGATTGGCTGAGCACGAGCCCGTATTGTGTGTTAATTCTTGTGTTTTTTTTCTTGCTTTCTCGGAGCGGTTTGTTTTACTTTATTTGCCAACCTTGCTTAATGTAATTTTTAAACAACTTATACTTTACTTTGATTGAAATGACGCCTAGTCTGCGTGATTGTGCAAGCAGTTAACAACATTCCGCTTAAAAGTTTAAAATAATTCCATCAGCAGAGTAGCGCAATTGTGTAAAATGAGGAAAATGGGGGAAAACTTTCGCACATTGTCGCTACCTTTGGTGTTGTCCTTAACCTTCCTGTGGGTGACTGCGCTGTGCCGGACCTTGAAAACACAGGCACGGTCATTGTAACGTGCGTTTATATAAGTGTTTGGCAAGTGTTTGCCCGTTTTCTGCTGAAGAAAAACTGCATCCAGTGCATCCCGTGCAGTGTGCAGCAGGACCCTCCCGGGTTACACACGCTGTTATGCAACGTGACTTTCAAACAGGGCAACACTCAAACGCTGTTAAAACAATGAGCTGCAGGAAGGAAGGAGTCCGTCTCGCCACATGCACCCAGTTGCTGCTGCCGAGGGGCGATCTTTAACAACTTTTTGTGGGAGGAAAAATTCTAAGAAACTTTCCACACTCCTTTTGCAGGTTAGTAGTCGCTTGTTAGTCTATCGACTTTTTCACCACGGCTATTGTTATTTCAAACAATCATTTTCGAGACAAGTTAAAGGCGCTGTGTAAACACTCTTCTTTCTCTCTGCCCATTGAAAGCAATCTTTTCCAATAAACCCACCCAGCTGACCGGACGTTTGCAACACATCGAACACTAATTGGAGCCCACCCGCCGGGCACGCAACCAAGATAGGCGAATCTGTTTGCGAAACCAAACTTTCCCCATCGCCGGTTATTTAAACTGAAAAGTTTTATTCCATCGAAAACTCACCCCTAAAGGTCACTCTGCTTTCGCCCTCTCTTTTCATAGCCTACTACACACTGCACGCACGTAAAACGCACCGGAAGGACACGCGGAGCAGTACAACTACTACTACAACAATGATTACCCATTGGACGCTGATCGTGCTGGTGGCGGTCGCCGTTGCCGGGCCGTGCACGGTACTGGCCCGCCCGCTAGAACCGGAAGCGCCGGCCGAGATCTACAACGAGCTGGCGGAGGAGTTTCAGCGGCTGCACAACCAGGAGATACGCTTCCTGCAGTATCTGAGCGTGCAGGCGGAGCGGCAGCAGCGCGAAGAAGCCTACCTTCAGGCGCAGCGCGAACAGCAGCAGCTTGCGCTAGACGTGCGCAGCAGCAGCAACACCAACGCGCTGCTAGACGATGCCGGCTCGCTGCTCGACGACATACCGCAGGAGTACGGACGGGCCGAGGAGGCGGCCAACAGTTCGGGGCGCAATCTGAACGGATACGGGCACGAGAGCGTCACCCATAGCGAACCGGTGCAGAAGGAGATTCCGCACCAGAAGAGCAAAAATGATAAGAAAAATAATCACTGTAAGTAGCTGAGGCGAAGCTGCAGGATAAATTGGGCGTTGGATACTAATTTTCTTACTGTCTGCCTTTTTTCTTTCTGTCAGATATGTCCTTGTGTCACTTCAAGCTGTGCAACATGGGCCGTAAGCGCAATCAACGATATCCTCAATTGTAAGTATTGCTTGGCTAGGGTTGTAGTATTTTGTTTTTACGAATTAATTTTAATAATTTCTATTCTACTCTCTACTCCACCCCCAGCTGGAACTAAACGGTGAACGAGCGCTGACAAAACCAGAACGACACTTCTATGTACAACGAAACAGCAAACTAAACACAAAAAATAACACGCTTCCCCGGAAAAGACATTCCACGGGTGGCCAACCGGAACCGGGGGACATTCCAATCCGCTCGATGATAGAGAACGCCGCACATACATGGCATACATTTATACGCCCACAGTACAACCAGCAGCAGCAGCAGCAGGAGCAGCATCATACATATTAGTAACCCAGGCAGACATCCAGATACACTTCAGTGTAAACCGTACAATAGAGAACTGGAAGTAGAGATCATGGAAATGCTCACCAAGCAGTAACAAAACAAATACATTAACGAGAAACCATTGGGCAAAGAAAGAGAAATCAGAAAAGAAACAAAAATACTTAAAACAAACGAAAAACAAACAAACAAGGAGATAAGAAACAAACATACGAACGGGGAAAAAACACAAAAAGACAAATTATTTATGATATACTTAAATTATTGATTGAAAATACTATTGAAATGTTACTTAAATTTATCTAATTGCTATACAATTCAGCGAAGGCAATGGTAGGGACAGGACAAATGAGGACAATGAGGGTTTACGGTGCCGAAGAGAGTAAGTCCCCGTATTAGAGATGGTAGAGAAGCAGCAGTAGCAGCAAACAGTTACAACACAGCACAATGGCCATGAAGTGTGTAGGGTAGGGTAGTGTGTGTAGATCCGAGACCATCCAAGCCGAAGCGAGCACGCCAGCGCGTGCTAATTCTCGCACGGAACATGAACAAGTATTCAGAATTATCTGTTTTTCTACATGCATCGTTTTACTGTAACTGTCATACATTCCACATTTTAGTGCAACCAAAAACAAAAAACAAAAAGGTCTCATTCATTTCATTGTTTAGTTTTTTAGCTTTAAAGTGGCAAACCATTCCGGACCATCATCGCAGGATTGTTAGCGGGCAGGATAAGGTGTTAGGGATTTTTTTTTGTGTGTTTGAAAGTACGCAAAACCAAAACCTGGAAAGCAAACGATTCGTATTATTAGCTTTAATTTTTAATCGTATTATAATTAAAATTCAACATATTCACGACAGAAACAAAAAGGCATACGTTTTACGTTCTCTTACGTGCTTACCAATCATTGAAACCCGTTGCGGTAGGGAATGGTGGGAATCGATACGAGAGGGTGAGTTTTGGGGAGGAGGTTTCTGACCCATCTGAGAAACGAACGAAACACGAACAAAGGTCCTTCACCCCTATCTATTGTGCCCATTTTTTCCAACCTATTCTGCTTCGATGTATTACAAAAAGGAAACATGCAAAAAGGACGAAAAACACCTATACTAACGGAAAGCTTACTTAGTATAGTATAGTACACATCATACTATTTATTGGACATCACTCCTATCAGCTAATGTATAATGGTTAAATAATCGCATTACAAAAAAAAAGAAAAAGAAACACTGAAACTGCAAAATGAAAACGGAAACGAGACAGTGCTGTTCCAGCGTGTTTATGTATATACGTATGTTTATGTAAATGTATGGTTTAGTTGTAATTATTTGCTGCTAATAATAGTTTTTTTTAGCAATTTCCGAACGATGCTGCTTCTGATGTTACGTTGAATTCTCTCACGAGATTTGCCAGAATCATTTCCCCATCCCTTGTTGAGAAATGGACGAAAAAAAGTAAGAGTAACACATTCAGAGGATTGTTGGTAGAACGTAAAAAGATTATATTTATTGCTAGGCATCACCGAATTCGAGGACACACTTTCGACTCTACTCGGCGCACTCTCTACCTCCTACGGCTACCTATCCCTCCCCCCCCCCCCCCCCCCCCCGAATTGTACCACCAAATTGGCGCCAATAGTATTCACGAGGGTACGCTACTTAAGCTCAAAACGAATCGTCTTTTTAAATATATATAATAAACCATAATTTCTTTTTAGTCTCCCTCACATCAGACGGGTTGCTCTCTCTTCCTCCCTTTTTCCAGCTGCCAATGGATGCTGTGCCCCTGTTCTGGCCTGTTCTGTTTCCTGCGCTTTGGTAGCTCCACGTGCGGTCACGTCATCTCACGCACATGGTGGTGGTGTTGGGTGATTCCCGTTCCGTCGTTTTCTGCATTTAGCTTTTAAAATCACACTATTACACAATGTACTACTACTGAACGGAAATCGTTACTAAAATATAGCTGTATCATCATGTCCGCATGTTACACGTTGCGCATTCTAATCTTCACTGAACAGAACTGTTGACTGTTGACTAATGAGTTAGTATGCGCTACGCGATGCACAGTTTAAGGATGTGGGAAAATAAAGTAATAAAAAAAACATCTGGGGGAAAATACACACATACAAGCACGTCAACACACGCACGCACACACACGCACACACACACCATCAATCGCACAATCACTGCCCGGTGCGGTGTACAACAGAGTTCGGGCAGGTGGGTTATAATCCGTTGTGAGATCTGCTTTGCCTAGCAAACGGGCGGGGGATGGAGTGTCGCGAACGCTTCAAACACGTCGCCCAAAATACGAATACTACAAAACACAAAAAAAAAACATTTACCTAACTATCGATTAATTGCACAGCGGAAACGGCCAGGCGTATAGGGTGAGTGTGCATCCAGGGCCACTAGTAATGCATTCGAATTGCGTTTGCATTCCGGCCAGAACTGCTGCACACTGCCTGCCTTTCTATTCCGCTTTCACTATCTCTCCTCTCTCGCAAGGCTATGCTAAAGAGAGCGAGAGAGTATATGTGTGGTGTGGTACAAAACTAACGTTTAAACCTTCCGGTAGTCGCGTTAGCAGTGCACTAGTAGTATAGGATCCGGGGACGAAGCAACGGGTGAGTGTTTGTTGTCCCGTGCGATCCACTAAACGGCATTATCGTTGATCAGATCGATCGTTCGTGTGTGGAAGCGCAGCTTGGTGCCACTTTTGACCGGCCCATCGATCAGCAGATCGGTCGCAACGCCACACTCCCTGCCCTCCAGCTTGCTCCAGACGGATTTCAGTCTATCTTTTGCCTTTTCGCTCGTCTTTTTCACTACCTTCTTTTTGTCCATCTTGACCGGCGCACAGCCACGCTTCTGTGGAACGGTGGTATCGGTGGTACATTTGCTGTGCAGAAACAAGAAAATGAAATAAAATAAAAAAAAAAATGTTATAAAAATTGAAACAATTGATGATGGAAAATGTCCAAACCTTTTAAAGTTCTTCGGCAGCATCGGTTTCGGGGCGGCACAGTAGTTGGTCGGATCCTCCGGATGGTAGCCGTAGTCTTCCCCGCGTAACCACCGCTCATAGCACTCCGGCTGGAAGCGGCGCACGAACGTTTCCATCGAAATTTTCACCATATCGGGACGGCAGTTGCACACCGACGCCCGCTTCCCGTACTCGATCCACCGCTCCGTCGCGAAGTTGGTCGATTCCGCACAGTTGAACCCATGGTTAAACCCGGCATGATACCCGTACGGAAAGGTAATCATGATTTCGCCCGGCTCCTGGGTGATCTTGTTGAACGGGATGTTGTTCGCCTTCAGCACCTGCGTGCTGATCAGCGTCATCTTGTGGCGCAGGAACGCTTTGCACTCCTGGTAGTTGGCGGGAAACATGCGCTCCGCCAGCTTCTCCAGCTTGCGACCGTGCTCGGGCGGAATCGCGTACCACGTCTTCGGTGCCCCGAAATGCAGATAGTTGATGGAGTACAGATCCATATCCTCCGTGTGCCAGGCGAAGGTCGTTTTCCACATGCCAAAGTACAGGTACGCCGTGTTGACGCCTGCAATCGATATGTTGTAGTCCGCGTTCACGTAGTCCAGTATGGTGCCGAGACAGTTGATGTTCCACACCTTCACCTCCGGGTCGGTCAGGCTGCCCGGTACATCCGCGCCGTAGATCGGGGCGACGTACGTTATGTTTTTCCAAAACTTCTTCTCAATATCGGCATAGTCAAAGTGTTTCGGGGTCGCGTGTCTTTCCTCCTTCGTTTTCTCGTAAAACTCCTGCACCGTCATCGCGCGCTTCTGGATGTTGATCTGCTGGTAGGCACCCTGCATACCCGACGCCACCTGCGAGATGGGCGTCCGGATGTTGACGTTAATGTTTTTAATATCGTATCCCTGCTTGCGCGGGACCCATTCCGGTGGCGGGACGACCTACAAAGCAAACAAAAATAGTAAACAAAACAATTCATGGGCACGCTGGGAATGAGTGTGTAAACACAGGCGGACTGGAGGCTCACCTTCACCAGACCCGCCTTGTGGGCTCCCTTCGACTCCATGTAGTCGATGTAGGCCGGAAAGTCCTGGAACTCTTCCCAGGTTGGCCGAAAGACCATTATTCTCGGTATGCTCATGGTTGTGACCGCGGTTCCGCTGTGCCCCTCCTATTGCATCCCCCGGGGAATGTTTTTCTTTGCACAAACCCACACACAACCTGCTGTTTAGGTTTGCTGTTTCTTCCTCTTTTTGCGTGCGAGGAAGCGCTACGACGACAGGCACGGGCTGCAAAGTTGTCCCGCAGGGGGTGAATGCTAGATGCTGGCGAGGTGCGTTTCCTCTACGTTCATTATCTGCAAATGGAAAACATTGGTCTTACACACTATTTGGGTCACTTTTTGCGTATGTTTTATTTAGAAAACTGCTAGCTTCAGGTAGAGCACAAATTTGGTGAGCTGATTTGTTTTTCTATTTTCGCTACAGCTGTCAAAATACTTTCAGGCCTGGCTCGTCTAACCACCTTTTCAGCATTGCGGGGAGGCGTTTAAGCGCTCTGGTTCAAGAGTTCAATAAGGGTTGATGTCGTTGTTGGGCCCTTTTTTTACTTTTTACAAAAATAATGCGTAAATTTTATCAGGCTGTGTTAGTATAGCTTACATTTTGAGCGTTTTTATTTGATTAAAAGTATATTTTGACCCACAACTTGATCACTATTCTAACTCTAGCAACTTTTCAAATCATCACCGGCACAGTGGGAAAGTGTCACGTGACACGTGGAAGTGATTGTGAATTGAATTTAAGCAGCTTTCTAATGTTCTTCTGTTTTCAGCTTGTTTCAGCTATGCTTTTCAGCTATGCTTTTTTATTTAAATTTCTATTTATTTGCATAGTTAAATTTATTTGCCTACTTGTCATAATAAAAAAATAAAAGCAAATTAAATAAGTTAAATTTAAAATTAACCAACGATAAAGCATCGTTCACAGAAAATTCCTGTAAGATTTGACTTAAAATCTCTAATGAAATCTCTGTAATGATTCCAAGCTACATCTTTAATGCATTAAAGTCTATCACAGTAAGTTCTTTTTAATTTCGTAAGGACTTGCACATAAGATGTTTGCGCATACGAACTTAAGAAAAGACAAGTTTTTTCACTCTTTTTTTAACCATTCATACTCGGTTCGTTAGACAGCATTTCAAAATAACATCTCAATTTCAACTTCAATTTCTCTCCACCCCTCATCCAATGCAAACAAACGATTCTAATGAGCAATGCAAGTGCAACTGCGTACTTGCGCCTGAGCCGAGCTGTACCAGGCGCACGCGTTTGCGTTCATTGACCACAAAAGCGTCAAGCGAAAAATTTCATAAACACCCTGCCGCCTGCATTGCCCCCTATGCCCTGGCCCAACGGTGGTGCCAAGAAACAACATTAACTTTTATCGTGTTAATCCCATTCTTTTTACGACCACTACCCCCCCACAGTTTGGGTGTTACCGAACATGCGTCGCATTCCTTTCTGCCGTACATTGGACGTAACGACGGGGCACGGGTGTGAGTACGAGCACGGAGCAATGATACACTTTGATTGAGCAACTCTGTCCACAGGGCGCCAGCCAGCCATCTGTTGGAATGATTAAGCGGTCCCGAGCGGTTCTAGGATTGATCTCAGATTGATCGCGACGTGCCCATGAGCAAAGGCACTGTTGCGCCCTTTTTATTGCGATCTCATCTTGACCGTGTGTGGCTTTGAACGAACAAGGCCGGGTGCGGGAGTTGCCCAAGGTTATGGTCGCAGGTTTACGATCAAGGGCCGTCAACTGGGCTACTGGGATGCATGGTGAGCATTTACCGCATGTGTGTTTTTGACATGAAAATCTAGCATCTAGCGCAATGCGTTACACAGAGTAGGCCAATGTTTATTGTCAGTATCATTGGATCAGAGGGACAGAACACTTGTGCATGATGAAGTTATTACTTACCCGATACGAATGTGACATACGGGAGATAATTCATTTAACAGACGGGGTGGTCAATCGACCCGATCCCGAGGATCGGATGCTCTCTTTTGAAGTTTTCTCTTTCTCCCTAAAAGCAACCTTCCCGATCTTGGAACGGATAGTCCGAAACAGACAAACAAATCACCAGCGTTTGATGTTTGATCAATCTAACCCCTCGAAGATCACAGGCAGCGTGATACACTTCATTAATGAAGACGAACACGTTCTCAAACGCCTGTATCACGCTTTGGTCTTTCCTTTCGGCAGAGGAAAAGAACGAGAGCAAGAAAGAGAGCGAGAGCATCAGCGATCGAGAGTATTAGAGTGTTTGAGAGCAGCAATGTTCTGTTGCGACCGTTGAGAATTAAGATCGCCGCGTTAGTACCGCGGACAGACTGGTCCCGACGTTCAGTTGCTAAACGGCGATCGAGCGCGTTGGAATGCGCGGCTAATTGTTGTGGTCCCTCTCAAGCGTATTTATTTGTGCAATTATTTTTTTTATCATTCCTTACCCATCCTAGACCGACCGGGGTACGCTAGAACGGAACGGCACTTTTCGAAGAAAGTGACGCACGCGAACGTTTCCGCGACAAGATAGCTAATCAAGAAAGTGAAGAACAGAACGCAACAAGTGCAAAAAACAAAAACCCGTGACAAAACAGTAGTGCGCAAAGTTCTTAGTATTGGATTGTACTTTTTTTATTTTGCTTTATGCATTTTGCTCTTGCAACCGAGCTAATGTGTCCAATCGGTTGCTAAAGCTTGTAGAGAGTGTAGAGAGCAGCATTATCTGACGAAACCAATTAACTCGGTGCATGCTGCCGCGTCATGACGGCGGAAACGTTGAAACCATTTCTCAATCTACCGAACGCGACGGCCGGCGATCTGAAGGCGCACTGTGCGCAAAAGTCCGCCGTCAAGCGCGGCCTGCTTGCGCTCGGATGCATTCTGGCGGCGACCCTTTGCTGTGCGCTCATCGGTGTACAGGTATGTACGTTTATCAGCTTCCAAGTTCCAGTGATGTGTGGCGGACGGGGGGCAGCCGATAAGCTCGTACTTAAAGTGTCTTTTAAACCATACATCAGGCAAGCGTTTTCCGCTAAGGATGATTTCATTCACGTTGTTTATTTTTGCTGTACATGAAAGGGAATCCGTGCTAAAAGCAAAAATAGAACCGTGCGGGATTATAGCTGACAGTGGGCGGTCTGTGTTTTGTGTGTGTGCCGGGATGTTTATGAAATAATTATGCGGTAATTAATATTAATGCCTTGTGTTATGACATTCGGTCGCACTATCTACACGTCTAAGTCATGTGAGATTCGGTTGTTTTGTAATGCTAAAGCCACAGCAAACAGGTGGAGGCTAGGGCTGTAATTCTAAAGACGGACTAACTAGCCCGACTCTCTTTATTATATCACTCCTAGTGACAGTGTACCTTTGCTTAGTGTCATGTATATTTTGGGAATAAATCCGAACTGTGTGGCAATAAGACGTTATATTAAATCTGAATTAAAATCATAACCAAAGCCAGATCCTACTTCGTGATCTCTCTAGCGATCGGATCAGCTACTCTGCTTAAGTTGGCTGTTCTTGTGATGTTGAGCATGTGATTCGCTGATATCAGACCTCCTTTTGTCCTCCCCAAACATTTGTCTATTTTATTATTTAAAAACTTCTTACAAAAGGCTTTTGCAGTAAAACATTATTCTGATATTTACCTTCTTCGTAGAGCAGTCCGAATTAACCAGCCTGTTTGATTACATCTTGTTCTTGACGTAAGGACCTACGAGGTAATGCCGGCCTATACAGGCTTTCGAGACTTATTAGTTCCAACGCAGCTGGATGTAGTCAGTCCTTGCTACGGGAGAATGGTCCATATGAGATTTGATCCCACGCCGGCCTTTTGTTTAGTCGTGCGAGTTGACGACTGTACCACGGGACCGCCCTGTTTAGCTTAGTATTTTCTTCTCATATAGCTTTAAAATGGTTCCAAATTGCTCCTTGGAATCTTTTGAAGTTGTATTCCTACGTTTTGCTTGATATATTTGAATTGTTGTTCTAACGGGTAACACTAACAGTGTAGAGACAACACAATTTAACTTGTTTCGCACTTTTCAAACCCTTGCAACTCCATGCATGAGAATGATGAGAAAATTGATCCATCGAATTCCTGGTCAATTCAATGCAATATTAATAGCGGGTTAATGTGTTCACTATTGAAGATTGGCCAGTGTAGATAGAGGGTAAAGGACTTTGAGTACTTCTTGAGTAATTTTTCACATTTAAAAGCTTGTTTCCATTTTTATTATTCTTCTTGTTTTTGTGACACAACAACCGTTATCGGTCATGGCCTGTCTGTTCCACTACTAATGGACTTGGTTATCAGTAACTGATTGATGATTGCCCATAGCAGGATAGTCCATCCCTCCGCGTATGAGGGACACGGACTTTTAGGAAGCTTGAACCCATTACAGACATGTTGTTAAATCGTACGAGTGGACGATTGTACAACGGGTGCAGCTCAGCATTAAATTTCGTTCCATTGCATCGGTTCCTTTACCATTAAAAGCCCGCTTCCCTAATTGGAGCATCGTTTATTCCACTCGATTTGATGTATGCAATGGTCTGTCGGTATGCTCCTCCCAGCGACAATGCTCACTTTTACTGACCTTGGAATCTTTTAACCTTTCCCTCCCACAGATCTGGCACTTGAACAAGACGGCCGCACTGCAGCGGGAAGTCGATGACCTGAAGCAGCAACTGTACCTACGGGCTCGCGAATTCAACGAATACGAGGTAAGCGCATCGCACCGCAATCTTAATAATCTACGTACGGTTCCTGCGGCCGCTGTTGCGTCCTAATCCAACCGACAGACAGCCACTGTCCGTCTAAATGGTACTTTAATCAAAACCGATGGAAATCCAGACCACAAAAACGGTCAGATTACAAAAAAAACCCCGGGGTGGCACGGTTCTGCAATGCGCTGAGTAACACACAATAAAACACACGAACAAGACACGCTTCCAGCACCAGGGTGTCTGTGGAATGGGTAGCCATGGCGCCGGCAAACCACTTGTAGCGTGCGTTTGGCGCGTGGGCGCAACACTGTCCGACGATGTCCATTAAATTAAGCCTCTCCGGCCCGAAATGTCACACACCAACGGGCTGGACAACGAGACATTCGCCCCAAAAAAAACCGGCCCCAGAATTGGGGATGATAATATGCCACAACTCCCCTTCTCCAGAGCAGCAACGATCGCGGCGTGATCTATTTATGATGGTTTTTGGGTCCGACCTGTCGGTATATGGGCACGTTTTTACTGGTTGTCCGAAGTTGTAATGACCGTTCCAACTTTGGCATCCACAGCCTGTTGCCTATTTCTGGGCTACCACCCTTCATTGTCACATGCTTTGGGGGGGGCCTTTCATAATAACAGCCGGTGCCTGTGCCGAAATGAGAAGCTTCTGGCATGAAATTGAATTTCCGTTCCGTTGCTGCATACAATTGGCGTTGAAATTAAGCAGGAGCGTTCCATCTCGTTCCCTCGCTGCGGGTGTTGCATACACGGCCCGGGGTCTGTGAGCTGACAAATATCACATTTCCTGCGGGTTTCCGGCCACTCACGGTGACCCAGCGCCACCCGGTGATCGTCCCAAAACGATATCACCAAATCGTCATTCATTAAGTGTGCTATTCATCCCAAATCCAAACACACAAAACCAAAACCTCCACCGCGCACGGTCTCCGGTCTTTGATGGTGGTGCAAAAGGTTGAGGTGGAAATGATTTTATGAACTGCACATGACAGGTTAGTTTGTTTTTTTTTGTCCTCTTGTTGGTCCCGTTTAGATGCAAACAAGTGTGTGTGTGCAGCGGGTATTAGATGTTTAGATAAATCTTTCCACTGCTGCAGCAAACTGCTTGTCGTGCTTTAAAAGCGAACGCCTTTCGTGATGACCTTTTCCCGTTTGGGGGAAGTGATGATACGACGTCATTGGGTGCTGTAGTGCCGTGTTCATAATGATTTCATCGAAAAAAACACATTTCGTAGTTTCCGCTGTTTGGACAACTCAAAACTATGTTTGCGGGCACGATGAAAGAGTGTGAAAGAAGTGGCAGAAATTTTGGGTATTGGAGAAGCTTGGAGGTGAAACTTTTTCTCAGATCCACACAAATGTTGGAAAATTAGACCAAGGTGGACCGGGCAAAGGTCATTCCAATTCCAGGGAAAGCCATCATAACGGGGTGTTGGGCAGCATTATTGGATCCTTGAATTTTCTCAACACTGATGATTAATCATTGGATGTTTGAAAATGAAGTCAAGGTGTAAATAAAATATGTAACATATGAAATGGAATGTTTTAGACATGAATATTGTAGCTATCGCTAAGCTGGTTTGAAGTTCTTTCCACATCAAGGTCGTTTGTTTCACTGCGTAAATGAGAATAACATTCTCAGTAGAATCCAGCTCCAATGTTATTATTTTGTTTATGTTTTAAGAACCTTCGAAAAAACAGGCGACCTTCTCCTCTATTAACAATGTTAAGTAACAACGTCTAAAAAGAAGGAAATTTTAAAGTATGTTCATTAAAATTGGGCTGCACAAGGATAGCGCAAAATATATTCCCAGACGTACAATAACCCAAATAGATTCCAGTTAGTTCCATTTTTGGATATCGAGAATCGCGCCTGAAGCTATGCAATGCTTCTGAGTTTTATTCTGGTTGGAAGTTTCCTGTTAATACAGTGAACCCTCTCTTATTTGAGAGGCGATGGGACTGTCGAATAAGAGGGGTTTTCAAATTACAGAGGTGGAAAGTGAATGAAAGGTCCTTCCAAACAAGAAAGAGACAGAACATTTAGTATGCAGCCTTAACTGTTGCTATAGGAAACTGCGAACAGGATTGCCAATTTGAGCATACATCATTCAATAACCATGGCAACACCATACACAAATAAGAGGGACACAGATTTCAGAGGTTTTCCAAATTAGAGGAACAAAAATGTACTGGAAATCAAGGGACTGTGCAAAATGTTCAAATAAGAGAGGTTTTTCAAATTGGAGAGGTGTCAAATAAGAGAGGGTTCACTGTATACAGTTTTGTATGTACTTGATCAATTTAATATGGTTTAAGAAACATTTTAAGCAACAAAAAATATACCCAAATACCACCGTAATCACCCACATTCAAACAAATGCTGTACGACGAATGAATTACGATTAAAGCATACAACAAAGTTGTTTGATGCCATACATTGCATCGAATCAAAAACATACTAATTACCTGTAAAACAACCGACCGCGATACATTCAATACCATAACAGCTACTGCCTTTTTTTTGCGCGAAACGTGTCACGCACCACCCAAATCAAACGCGGTCGATATTGCGGTTTTCAGTAAACAACAGCTCGATCCCGCGCGAACGCACAACCCGTGCGACTGAAATCCCCGTGCTGCAACGGCTGCTAATTAAAATCGGTCTTTATTTGCCCTTTTCCATGGTGCTGCTGGTGCATCGACGACGACGTTTGCAACCGAACCGTTTGCACACTGGATGCTGGCACACCGGTGAATGGAAATACCGGTATTGCGCTCGGTGTTGGTTGTGATGGTTGGCCATTGCGGGTGCATCGTCCCGAAGCGAATCTATTTCTGTTGCCGTGCCGTTGAAATAGAGCAAAGAATAAGGTGTAAAGGTACCAGGTGCATTTTATTGCATTTTATTGCATTCTTGCAAATGCTGTCACCGACCGTTAAACGTTCGGTGTGAACTTTCTTTCCGCTTGATGGCAACGGCACAGGCAGCGAAACAAGACTTCATTTCGTTGAACCTGTCGAACCAATCACTCCCATCACTCTAACGATGCCGATGATGCCTAATGCGATACTTTTGCCTTCTGCCCTCCCTCCCTCCCCCCTGCCAAGATGCCAACGAGTGTCCGTTTGTAACGAGTTCGACCGTTAATGGCTACCGAATTGTAGTACAGATGAACCTGCCACCCACACGGCTGGGAAATGGGAAGCGCACGCCATGCACGATTTGCGTCAGCGTGTGACGGCGTATAGTCCCCCTGCTGCTCACTGGGTGGTACTGAGCGCGATGCGCGCTTGTCCTTGACTTTGACCAACCTCGAAGAACGGTTTTTCTTTTCAACAGGGACGTACCACACAGTGTCTACCGTTTTATTACCTTTCTCAGTGCAGCTGGTGGTCATAATGGGTAGGTGGGTCATAAATTTGACATCATAAATTTCCCCTCCGCTGTGGCTTAAACACAACACAATTTTTTGAGGATGACTGAATGTTTTGCACATGTTCTCTTTTCGAATCGTGGAACAACGTTCGTCGAATTGCACACAATTACCCATTTGCGCTTGTTTTACATCCTCAGCACAAAAGTAGAGTGTAGTTTCTAGATAATCTCCCCATAACCGATGCTCACAAACAAACCGTCATTCTATTGATTCGAAATGCCTCAGCAAGCAGCCAAAGAACTGCCCAACGATACGAAGCTTCCCATCGCCACGCTATCAGCAACATCAGCGATTGGTCAAATACAACCTTTAACCCCCGAACCGTGCACGAAAAGTGATGAAACGCATTTAGCCAGCCTTTGATCTGTGTGTCTGCTGTGCCGTCAGCAACACTACTGGTACGGAAACTGGCCGCTTCGTCCAATCCAACTACGGTGGATGGGGCGTTGTAGGGCGCCACCGGTTTGTTGATTGTCGTTATTGACAGTTCGTTTGTGTGATTCGTTCTTAGGGGTTCCCAATCGTACTCCCCGCACGTACGGGTTCTGCATTTCTGTCCGTTCTGTTAGGATGCAACACTCCACAAACTGGGCAATACCAAATAATGAACCGCAAATAGGTCGGGGCTTGTGTCGAGGCACATGGAGTCTAGCCTTCCGGCTACTGGAAAGTGCGTAAGAATGTTCTTCTGCAAATCACCATCGTTCACCAGACTTGGATGGCTCCTGTCGTTATGGTACATTAAACAAGCGGCCACCCTGGGTTACCATGGTCCAGCTCGTCAACTTTGACTAATTGGCATTCAATGCTGACATTTATGTGGAGTGTGCACTTACTGGGAAAATGATAGAGCCTAATGGAATACTCGTGTTAGCTCGCTGGCACTGTAATGCTGTCGATACTGGCTAAAATGGATAATGATTTAATATAGATAACCTAGCTATAGCAAAGATGGATTACCAAGTAATGGAATTGTTTTATTTCTATTCCCTAATTATGAAACATCAATTAAACTTTTTTAATTGGTTTAAACATTAATCCCTAAGTTTATTAAATCCTTTGCTTCTATTTTACACCCCAAAGCTGTTATGCACTATACACGGAACAGCTTAAATAGAGTCTTTTTTCGACTAGGTTCAAATCCACCTGCTTCTAAAGCACATCAAATAAGCATGAATTTATTGTTTCTGCTTTATTCGCCAACAAATCTGGAGGGTCAAAAATCACTCCATTCTGCAAGGACTTGACCCGTAAATTGCGCGTGAGCTACGGCTTATGCTCGGAACAACCCACCAGCTCCATAATTCACCACCAAATGTCGGATATGGAAATCAGTCCACAAGTCTTTAGGTCACGGATATTCAATCACACCCGTGGGGCCCCAAATATGGTCCCTTACCAGCTAACGCCATGGCGGTCTTTGATTGTTTGGTTCGGTTTGTTGGTTGAACAGGTACCACCGGATCTGGCATTGATTTATAGCGCTTCCCATGTCGTCTGCTCTCGGGCTCTAATTCGCCCTCCAGTACGGGAGGCTCGCATAGACACAGAAGAATGAAGCAAAAGCGACCACAAAAAGGTGCGTCGTCTAGCGCTGGGGGAGCAACCGATGCGGGTCGCAAACGTGACACGGCGGGCCTTGCTCTTGGAATCGGGTTGCGATCCGATCGGGTGCGATAGCGGCACTCAAGGCGTGAAATTATTGACACGCTTACCCGCTGGCGTCTTGCTGGTGGTTCAGTTTCTCAAGCTCAGCACGCACACAAGCTATCGTTGCACCTTCTTGCCAGTGTTAATCATCGATCGCGGGTCGCGGGTAGTCCTAGCCACAATAAACAACTCTACTCGATTCTCGAGAACGCCGTAACGATAACACGCATCACTCCATAACTGGGAGGGAAATGGTTCATTTCAAAGTGTGTTGAACCGGTGTAAACAAACTCCTCACAAGCTGATTGTTGGACGGGCGATCTACTTGGCGATCGGTATTTACTGGTGTGATGGTTCGGTCCCGGCCAAAGCCGCCCTGTTTATCATATGTTTGCCACACGATCATCTGTGCCGCGCGGGTTTTTATTAATGTTTATTTTTATCCTCAGGAGTGTACGTCCGATTAAGGCGTGGATAGGCAAGGGGAGCAAGTTATGAATGATTTGTGGCTATTTTTATCCCCCATACGGTGTAACGCAAGAAGCAGAAACATTTTATAAGATCATTTCACTCGGAATTCAACGCGCGATCGAAACATTGACTCACACTTGAGATCGTGTGCGTGTTTGAGCAAAGGGAACGGAAACATGTGCTGCAGTATTCAATTAATTCAAACAATTTAATTTAATTGCCCATACATTGCATACACTGCACCGTCGATTGCACAAGCACTCGGGCTATGCGGCTTCCCTTTGTGTAAACTGCAAAGAAACAAACAATACCGCCCGTGTAAATGATGATTAATTTGATCTATTTCGCTTTCTTGTCAGCATCGCCTGGCAGCGAAACATCTGCAACGGTGTTGCATTGTGCGAGCCCGCGCAAACTCACACACACACACACACACACAATCACAAACATAAATAACTGCCAGGCGCCACTCGGGTTGACAGGCAGCAGCGATTCGTAAACAAATTTGAAAACTCGTCCCGAAAACACCGTGCAACCATAAGCTCTCTGGTGCTGGGAAGTAAAGTGTGATCTTCTGCTGCGCGGAACAGGGAAGTGTTGACATTTTGGCACGGTTCACACCATGTTCTGCCCGAAACCATGGAAACAGAAGGCTAGATCTTCACGAACAATCGACTTTACACAAGACGTCAGGCGCTGCCGAATGTCAAACGATCGTATCAAATCTAACATGCAAAAGCGGCATTTTTTTCTTATGCGCGTCATACAAGTTTAGTTGACTTTCTATGCCCACGCGGCGAAGATGATAAAACAAATCCTCGCTCCCCACATTCCCTACACACCCATACACATTTTTAATCGGCAAAACGGGAGAACCCAACGACTCGGCGAAAACGAACCATTAAATGGGAAGATTTATCGCCGCTTCTATCGCTTTTCGGTTTGCCGCCGTTTGTACTCGCATGTTGGCTGTGGTACGCAAACATGGAAGCGTACTACCACTATCAAGGCAGCAGCAGCAGCAGTGAAATATGAAGCAGGGCAGTGTATCGTAAGTTTGATGTCTTATTTTTAAACTCTTCTAGCGAGGAAATACGATTATTAGCGAGAACGGGAGATGCTGACGCAGGGGAGATGGACGAAGAATCTTGTTGACGCTGGTCAATGAGTGTTGCTGTTTTGTTGTTTCTTTTACAGTTCTCCCCCGTCCCCACTGCATGCCCGGTGCAGGATGCTGGCGAAGCCGCAAAACCCGCAAATAAAATTGATGGTCATGGTCGCTTTGTTTGAGGATTTTTAAGTGTTATGGTAGTTTTTATTCGTCCAAACCGCCCTACTACCTGCGGGGTCAGGTCCATCAGTGTCAGGATCGGTTCGAGGACTGACTCATTAGCAGGTGGAGGGGAGGGTAAATCGTTATCGTTACCGATGGACCTTTTAATCGTTGCGGTGAAATTAGGACTCATCTTTGGCAGCCCTAACACGCTCGGTGGAGAGGAGTTTAATTCGTCAAATAAACAACACACACACACTTTAGTTTGAATGATGAAAACATGAGTTTAGGGCAGTATCGTAAATACAAAAACACGATGTTTTATGTTCAAGCATAAATTAGGGTTGCGCTTAGGGTCGCTTTCTTCAAGGGCCGTATAGAGGATTGTGTGGCTCGATTTTATACGACTCAATGTTGCCCATGACTCATTGTAATTTGTGGGGAACATTTTACGCAGAAAGTATGGATTTTTGGTGAAGAATTAACTGTGGTTAGAAGCTCGGTTTATTTAAAAGGGAATTTTACTTTTATTCGAATACTTAATGAATCAAAATTAATTTTGTATAATAATGCATTTTAAGGACACTTTCCTAAATGCATTTAATTTGAATAATTTCAAAAAATTTTGGTTTGTCCATCCATACTTATACTGATTTAATTCCCAGTGTTTGCTCACTACATTCAACACAATATCAACATTTTGGAAATGGCTTTTTGGCTTTAAGTTGCTTCCAAACATCAAAATAAATTCCATTTTATTTGCTTTTGCCTCTCCAACACTCCCCTCCACACGCTACCAGCTCAAGCAGGATAATCAATTAAAATTCCTTCCAGCGCGCAAAAGTGCCATCTGCCGAAACATATCCCGTCCCGAGAACGCGAACCATCTAAAAGCATAATAAAAACTTCCGACGACGCCACCCATTTTTAGCGGCTTTCATTCTCAAGTATATCTTTCTATCCCGATAGTCTCGACGCCATTCGCTCGATTTGTGCAAAAACTGAAAAAAAAACAAAACCACGCAACAGATAAACAGCACCGCACATAGCACAAAATTCCCTTACTTATGAGCCAGCTCAGCTCAGCGAGCGTAAAGCAAAACACTCTGCCACGATTAATTTGATCTTATGCTTGAGCTTCCGCATCTTTGCCGGCGTATCGGAACAGACACGTTCGATCGGCAATAGTCAGTCGTTCCACTGTAGCTCGAACGACCCTCGTCTTTCTTTCTGGCGTGGGATGAAAACTTTACGCTTCGTACAAATAGGAACAAAAACACTGAAAACCGTAAAGAATTTTAGGCCAACATAGTTTGCCAACAGTGAGTTCGTTGAGACAGGTCGTTGAGTTCATTAGACGATGGCAGGTGGTGGTTATGGCTGGAACGAACGCTAGCAATACAAAACTCCGCACCATACCATGCAGTTCATTGAGGGTAGGGTGGAAAATATTTTCGAAGTATTTTTAGCCGTCAGACGCGCTCCATTTTCCGCCCGAAGACTGATCCTGCTGGATCAAGCGGTAATTAGTGGACCGGTGCTTTGTAGTTTCGATCGCAATCAGCATCGGGCAGCCGTTTTGGCAGGCCTGAGATGAGAAGGGGGCAAATGACGCAGATGTGACCGCGGACCGGGTCGAGCGACAATCTCACACGGGTACGGGTGCCGTATTCGCTTCAAGCACAGTTTATAATTTGCACCACGATCATCATTTGCGGAATGATTAATGCGGCGGGTGGGTGCTTCGCTACCGGCTGGCCAGCCGGCAGCCTGCCAGTAAAGTGCTTCACCATGTGAACTTGTGCGTTTCACTTTGCAATTCCACAACTCGAGGGAAGCAACTAACGAAAGGGGGATGGAGGGTCATGTTTATTAGCCGACGGAAGCAAAATACAAGGGGAACGGGGAAAGAGCGTGAAAAATTAAATCTACCGA
The DNA here is from genome assembly GCF_943734685.1 of Anopheles coluzzii. Classification (NCBI taxonomy): domain Eukaryota; kingdom Metazoa; phylum Arthropoda; class Insecta; order Diptera; family Culicidae; genus Anopheles; species Anopheles coluzzii. Next base: position 114,654,742 of record NC_064670.1, read on the forward strand.
ATGAATTAATGTCGCGCGTGTCATTTATCACGCCGCTAATACATGTGGCGCATAGTTGCCGGCCAAAGAATGATCTACAGTCGCTACAGTGATGTATGTGCACGATGGAGGCGCTCTGAATGGGCCGAACGGTTCACCGACGACCGGGCGACCCTGCCCGCCAAGGTGGTTCCTGTGGTTCGAGCGCTGGGCAGCGCACGGTTGTTGGTTTGTTTGTTTGTTGTTGAACGGTGCGAGGCCATATACTTCTCCGTAGGGAACCGATCCCACCTTGAATATCGGTGTGCTGACGTACATATGCAGGCATAGGTAAAAGAGTGTCTTTTCTTTTTTTTTTACAAATCATCTTGCAAATGCGACGGAAGATTGATGGGAGCGTTAAAATGTGTGAATTTGCTCCTGTCCGGCAGCCGAATTTATTGAAATCGCTGTGTGTGATCATGTTTCAGGGTGTAAAAATATGCTCGGACAAAACGGCGAGTATAACCGCTCAACCGCTGATAAGCTGCAGATAATTTATCGAAATACTGTGGACAAACGGTTTTTAACGGTCGTGGCGGTTGTAAATCACACCCAGTCTCGTTTGGCATTTCGATAAACAGCTCACAGAGAGAGGAATGTTTGATGTTTTCATCTAAGATAATCTGCCTCCGTATTCTAGGCATTTTCTGCCTTCTATCCACATGCGATCAAAAAAACATATTCGAAATAGATTTCAAAATGAGTATAAATTTCAACCAAGTGTCAAACCATTTAATGTAACCCATATGTCAAACATCAGCTCACCAACATTCTCAAGTACGCAATCCGTACGTCATCAACGAATCACCTGCCCCCGTACTTTGCTCGGCCTGCTACGATACCTTGTGCGCTCTGTCGTAAGAGCAAAGCTACATCCACATAGAACGGGCATGATTTACATAGTAAATTTGATATTTTTAAAAGCTCCCCACGCAGGGACGCACACATCAACAGAAAACGCTTTGCGTAATGATTTGCTTGAAGTCAGGTAAATGGAGACCTTTTCATTGTTTTTGTCTTATGATGTGCAAACCTTTCTTTCCCGCAAGCCACAAAAGCGAAAGGGAACGATATTCTACCGAACTCCTTTTCCTTTTCTTCGGAAAGGTAGGTATTCCTCCAAAAAAAGGGTTTCACTGTCACTTGCTTAATCGAGTTTTGGGGAAGGGTGAAACTTTTAATGAACTCTACCTTAATGGGGCCAACCCTGGGGAAGGCAGAAGGTTTTGATTTAACGAGAATTGTTATCCCCTTGTGCAATGCTTGGTTTGGGAGTTGTTATCAGCAAATCACACTCATAATCACTTCTGGCTCTCTTCACAGTTCGACAACGAGCTGTTCGACGGGCATGATGAGTACGTGTACGAACCGGACCTGGATCCGGATATGGTCGAGGATGGCCACCGGCGCGAAACGGAAATGAGCGAGAGTGGTTTGTCCAGCAGCGGCATGCACGAAGAGGACGAAGACATCGAGGGCAGCGAGGAAGTGGGCGAGGAGGAGGAGCACGAGGAACGGGAAAACCTTGGCCTCGAGGAGCTGAAGGAAACGAACGAGGACGTCCAAGACGGCGAAGAGGACGGCGATATACTGATTGACGACAGTGTCGACATGAGCGTGTCGGCGTCCGCGGCCGGTGGCAAGCGCCGAGCACGGTCCATTTCCGGTGTGACCCGGCAGGGTGTACCGATTGTCGACGAGCCGTACGTACCGCGCCGGAACCGCACTCGGCATCCGCACCGGATCTTTGAGCAGTTACGCCAGCGGCCGGAAGAGCTGGTCACACCGCCGACGTCGGGCGAGATGTTCCGCTGGGATGTGGAAAATCGGTAAGTGACGCCTCAAGTGTCTTGGTTGGTCTTGGTGTGCTAATGATTGTGTTTGCAGCAAAACACACACCGCCTCCCACAGCCAGCAGTCGTACGGGTCGATCAGCATAAGACCGTACCAGCACGAGATGCATCAACTTCGGGAACATCACAGCACCACCACGCCGATGCCCGTGTCGTACGGTTCACACTCCAGTGTAAGGCACCACTCGCGCAATGAGGTAATGAATGGGGATCCTGTTTTGACTTTTAACTTTCCACTAATAAGCACTCCCTTTACTTCGCACTAGCTGAACGCTGGAAATCCGACTAAACCGCCGGCACAGATACTGAACCGCATGAGCCGCGTTCAGGCAACGGGCGAAAACATGCGAAAGCAGCTCCAGCAGCATCAGCAACAGCGATTCCCCAAGGTGGTGGGAAATCCTGGAACGCAAAAGGTAAGCGGATCGGTCACCCAAACCGCAGTTCATTCTACAATGTTGTTCGAGCTAACCTTTTCTTGCAACCCGCATCCAAACACCAGGAGATCGTAATGGCACCAGAGTCACGCGTTCGGTTGCGGCAACGCAAAGCCGGAGCCGTGCAGGGCGGAGCCGAACCCGTTGCCAAGGGGCTGCATCTGGTAAAGCAATCGCCGAACGGTGTTTCCCACCGGAACGTGCGCCATCGCGATTGGACCGCGAAGGACAATGTTAGCAAGCAGGCCCTCCTGTCCCAGACGACCTTTACGTTCGACGGCGAGCAGCTTACCATCAACGAGCCCGGCCTGTACTACCTTTACGCTCAGGTGAGTCGAACGTACGGGTAATGAGGGATACGCGGCTTTCCGGGAAGTGTTGTCGTTCGCGTGACACTTTTCACTGGAACCGAGCACAGCGACGACCTCCGGATCGATGGGAGGAGATTGTTGTTCGTGGTATTTTTTTCACCAATATAGATATCTTTTTTTTTGTGAAAACGGAAGAAACATTCTTTGCAAAGCGGAAAACTAACCACAGCAGTACCCTACGGCGGTTTTGTATGTTCGGAGAAGGTACAAATTATTTAGGAGTTTTGCATCTAAAATCGTTTTCTAACACTGTCGCCTATTCTCGGAAATATTTTATTTAGTTATTCGGTAAATGCTTCCAAGAAGCCTGATAATATATTTAGAGTATGATGGACTTGTGATCCAGGCTAGAGCTTTATAAATTCATAGAAAGCAGAAGCTAACGTCGTTTACAGGAAGATATGGCACAAAGTTCCTCGTCATTCATTTTTTTCTGCAAATTGATCAAGTTAATTAAGCTTCAAATTACAGTTTAGGCTTTTGTGAGGAACAATGTTTGCCGAGAAAAATTGAGTTGCACATTTTTCTTCATGGACACAGTAGTAACTGCGAAAATCCTCAGCTTAGGACATACTTTTTAATCAGTGTGCAATATTGTTTGCTTCTAAGTTATCAATTTCTTGCGCTGTGACTTGTTTAGGCCTGTGACTTATTTATTGCCATTGTAGTCCTATGCATGGGGGCACGATCCATGACGAGCATGTTGTTAAGTAGTATGAGTGCACGACTGTATGAGACCAGCACATTGTTACATTGCTATAACATTCAATTTTTTTTTTGAAATTTCATTATATTATGCAAAAAAAAAAACATTTTGATTAAGTTGAGCAATTTTTCATCCGCCTAAAATGCAATCTAAATTAGGAAAAACAACTCCATTGAAGCTTTTAAAGTAACCTGTTGCAAGGGCTGACTATCAGGCTGCGTGTAACTAAATAAATCTGGAAAGCCTGTACAGGCAGTCCCCGAGATACACGGTACCTCTTATACGCGGACAGTTATTTTACCTAAATTTGACTGTTATTTGGGCAAATTGTACTGATTTGACTCATAAATTGGCAAATCAAAATAATTTCTCTTTAGATCGAATGTAGAAAACCATTTCAAAAGGTTTGAAACAGTTGTATTCAGTCAGCATCATATCAAATAAGCAATAAAGTAGCTAAAACCACCCCTTACTTGCAAAATTATACGAAATTTAGTGATATTTTGGCTGAAAATCGCGAGATTCGACTTACGTGGAAATTCGAGATACGCGCTATTTTGTGCCCGTTTTCGGTCCCCATTAACCGTGTATCTCGGGGACCGCCTGTATATGCTGGCATGACCACGTAGGTCATCACGCCGAATAGAAGAACCTGCAAAGAGATTATAATTGCTTACAAATTGATACCATCGAGATGTAAGATAAAAACAAAGAAACATAATTTAGTGTCTGAGAGAGAGAGAGAAAAATAGATAAACTATCTAAAATTATTAACATAGAGACAAACATTGGTGACTTACGTCTACATTCAGCGGTTACGACGGTAAAAAAAAAGTTGCAATAATGCTGTACGATCTCTACAACTTATTGTTTATACGCATTCCTTCCCTTCTTTCAGGTGACGTACGACAACGAGCACGGCAACAACGGCTACAAGGTGATGGTCGGCGGCAAAAAGCATCTCTCCTGCACCGTCCATGTGCAGGGACAGAACACGAACGCCTGCTTTACGGCGGGATTGACGGAAATCGAAACCGCCGGCACGACGGTCGCGATCGAGGACTTTGACCACGGTCGGCACCACGTCATGTACCCGGAGAAAACGTTCTTCGGCGTGTACAAGGTGGGCCGGCTGCCACCGCACACCGGCCCGAACGGGAGACTGCGCCAAGCCCGGAAGGTGCTGCCTTAATGCTGGCAGCGGAAACAGGGCGTGAAGGCGATTGTGAAGCGATTGTAAACTTTATGTACTGTATTTCGGCATGTGTACCTGTATGTGTGTGTGAGAGAAGATGAAGTTAAAGAAGGAAGAAAGAAGAAGCAGTAGCAGCAAATGGGTTAGGAAACAGGCCACACATTGTTACACTTTATTGCAATCGCTACTAGATGGTGTGGTAGGCAACAGCGCAGTGTAGTAAGCATGTGTAGCCTCTCTCTATGTATTTATTGTCCCTCTCATCCCGGTGTGTTTGTCGTTCGTTTTCCCCCCTTTTTATATTACTTCTAAATACTAAAACTCCCTACCAGTAAGCATTCTGTGCTGCATTATAATACTGTACTGTATCGCCTCGTGTTTGCATAGCCCACAATGTACTGCATGTAGTCACATTCGCCCTGTTGTTGGTTTGCACTCACCCGTCGGACATGCATAGCTCTCCATCGTCCGGGTTCAATGCAGCCCAAGGAAAGCATTGAGTTTGTGTGTTAATTTTACAGCACGTGCTTTCGTGCTGAGCAACGGAATCGGCCCTGTTGGCACGGATTGATGCAGCGAAAGTAACGAGGCGTGTGCAATTTGATAGCATAAGTGTAGGGAACCGAATGATCGAGGTTGAGAAAGATAGATAGCAAGCAAAGAACAGTAAAAGCAATAGCACACAAAAAACTGAGACAGAGTGTCAAAGCTAAAGAAAGAAAAGTGAAGAAAACCCGTTTCCCAAATAAAGATGTACCATTTGCAGGAAGCAGAAAGAATGTGTTGCACACTTGAGCGAATCGTCAACTTCAATCGTGTGGAAGGAGGATGCAAAAAATAAAACCAAGACACGACAGATAGGGTTGATAACTCGATGGGCGATAACGGGGATCCAAATATTCGTCGTTTGATAGCCTGGCGCTCGTTTAAGGGGGCCTTCTTGCCTCCTTCCGTTGGGTTGGATTCCGGTTGGGAAAGTTTTTCGCATTCCAGCACGCGCAACGAAACCGGAAAATGTACTGCTCCGAGAGGGGGGGGGGGACGCGTGATGGTGCGTCCATCCAACCCAAGAATGTGAACCGTGACGGCACTCGTGACAACGCTGGTGCGACAGACACGGAACGAAGAAGACAACGACCAGAAAAGCTTAACGATGCATGTCAGCAAGAATGGCACCACGGGCCCGGGAATGACCCGGCACACGGGCGATGACACACATATTAAACGATGCCGTGACACCCGTTTTTTCCCTCCCCCGGTACAATCACGCCTAACACTTAATGCTCTGCGAGCTGGCAAAAAGGATTGGAGGGTTGAGCCACGAATTTAAGACGATTTTTGGTATGAACTTCTAGAAGGTGTCAACGTGCGCAACGTGGTAATGTCAAAGTCGGGACAGTCGGGAGTCAAAACCCATCCTGCTTTCTGTCTGCCCCTTAACGAACTTAACTCGTCAAGCACCGTTTTGCATATCCTTATTAAAGCGGCTGCTTCAGTTCTTGGGTAGACCGAAAGCGATTGGAAATATTAATTCTATTATCGCTTCATTCATAACAAACACTCTTCACGGGGCTTCTTCGCTTCATTATAAGAAGAGAAAGTGTGCAATGTTCTGGGCATCTTTTGAGCCATACATCTTCTATTTTTGTTCTCCCTAGTTTTCTGTGAAAGCGCTCCTATTCATGGAGATCTTCCATCGCCCCGAAAACCGCCCCTTCACACGTCGTACGCCGGGGCGTGCCCGTAGTGGAGCATATTTTAGCATACCCAAGCTCCAACCCCATCCGTGCGGCCCCTATCGTTTGCCGGGTGATTATCATATCCCACCCACGCTGATGCTGACGCTGGCAGAAATAATAAAAATGCCTCATCCCGCCGCCAGGAACGGCCGCACGGCGAAAAGCGCCCCAACTTTATGCTTTACGACAAGCAGCGCAGCTCGCTCACGCCGGTCATGAAGCGCACATACACGACAATGTCTTGTCGGTGTCTTTCTTTGCACTCACTCTTGTTTTTCACACGATGTAACACGGTGTAGCGAGCAATCATAAAAGGAGGCGGTGAAAATGAAGCTCTAAAGGGCATATAAAAATTGGTGTAGCGGTGTAGCCGGCTCGTAACCACGTCCACAGCCGGGAGAGCACGGGAGACGCATTAGTGCGTAATGAAATGGGAAATGGGGGAGCGTTCTGACAGGTGGTGGTGACGGATCGGGCGCGCCATATTTCACGCGCGCATCATGGCTAGAACGAGGTGGTTGAAATAAAACCAACAAAACTGGCGCAGGTCTCTCGGTTCTCGTGATACAATACGCCATGATGTGCGGCAGATTGAAGTTCTGGCGAACTTTGTAAGCTTCGAGGGTTTCGAGCAGACGAAGGATTATGGTCCTGGATGTGCGTTTGCTGTGGTGAAGTATTTTTTTTTTGTTGTGCATTTGCTCTTGCGCTTTCCCTTAACATCCATCGTAGTGAAAGCTTTAGCGAAGGCGTGCAACAAGCGAAACATACAGATTGTTCATTGTTTGCTGCGTTTATGCCATGTGTACCTTGGTTGCACTTCGCTCTTCACCAAAAAAACAAATCATTTTAATCTTGTTTAATTCAAAGCAAGTACCGTTAGCATCATTTCAAATACGGAACATTAACAAGTAAGGGAAGGTAGGTAAAGACGGACACGTTAAGAAAAATGTTAAAAATCTGGAGACTTTTTAAATACAACGACCATGAAAATGTGTAAACATTATCTCACACTCATGTTTTAACAGAAAATGTGTTGAAACTTTTAAGTTTCTATCATAGTTTATGTTCTTTTCATGAATTAAAAACATAAATTAGGAATTGTAAGCACCATTTCTAACACCTCGTAGAATTCAGAGCCTATAGCATTTTTGGAATATTTTGCACTTACAGCGGACGTTGCTCCAGCTTACAGAAATTGCTCCAGCTTACAGAAATTACTATTGAAGTGAAATAACTATTACTACGAGGTGAAATAAATCAACAAATTCGGTGTCCTTCTTTCCCTACGACAAAGTGTCCGTCTTTACCCACCTTCCCCTTAGAAGTTCACTCTCCCCGTCGTAATCCGTAATGCTCTTCCCAGAAGGGCTTTACCTGAAAACAACTTTCCTCCACTACTCCAAGGTCTAATTACTTACAAAAATATCATCGCCTCTCAAAAAAAAAAACTGTATCTGCACTGAAATGCTTTGATACTTTTAGCACGAGTAAATTTTATACATAACAGCTTCGCTCAGTACCACAAAAGCTCAACTTTCCCCATATGGTTACTATGGTTATGCACTACCAACTAAATGCTCTTCTCTGTCCATCATCATGGGGGAGGGGGGGAAGATTCATATCAAAACCGGAAAGTATGCTCTCGAATGGAAAAAGAGAAACCTTACGTAGTTGTCATAGCAATTCAATCTGGCAAAGGTGACATTTACTTAGAAAAAATCACTCTCAAAAGTTAACAATAGCGAGTGTCACTTCCTTCCTTCGAGCGTGATGGTCCTCTGGTACAAATGGGTTTTGAGAGAATCACTGGTAAGCTGGTGTGTTTAGTGAGTAAATGTTTCGTGTGAAAATTTAGTGTTACATTAGGGGACTTCTTCAAATAGCAAAGCATGACGCTTTTAACAGTTGATTAAATACATTTTTTAACCATTATATTGGGCTTCAAAGCGTAGAACACTGCCTCATAAAAACACCCATTACATGAGTTTCTTTTTACTTGTGTGTGGCACTTCAGAAACGCTGCAGACCTTCACCGCAGAAAGGCAATATTATTTTGCCTGCCGGCCGCAACACCCGAACGACCAACGCACTCAACGCACCCAGCGTCAAAAGCTATTCTATAGCGTCGTGGTCTAAGAGGGATGGCAATTTTTCAACCATTGCTCAGCCGGGCAGCGCATTAACGCACCACAATGGACCACCAACAACTGGCCAACCGGAACAGGAATAACAGCTTCCACCTTCGCATCCGTACACGCTCACACTCAGCCACCCAGGCAGCACATCCTGCGATCCAGTGTCCGAGGTCGAAGATTAATGGCCCCCACGGCTGTGGGAAGAAGGCACCGGCAGTGCGCTACTGTAGCGCTGTAGCGAGCGTTCAAGTGCGTTCATTATTGATTTCACTTCGCAAGAAGGACACAGACGACAGCACGAAGTGACCACCGTTACGCCCGGTTGGGCGGTACAGTACAGCATCCGACCTCACGCTTTCTCTGTTCCCACAAAAATCTTTTGGAAGTCCAGCTTACACAGTCGATGCGGATAAGAGGCGAACAACACACCAACAAAAAACGGACACGGATTCCCGGGGATGAATAAATATGGATGAGCTGAGTGGATCGAAAGTTCCACACCACCACACCAGACACATCATGGTGAGTTTTCGGACGTCCAAATCGGAATCGAATGCTTATACTTGATTGGCTCCCGCCAACAATTGCTCAAGGTTGGGGCCGTTAATCTGAAGCGAGGCGTTATCGGAGGACGAACTTTCGTCGACAAAAGCGAAACAGCTTCCGGCTAATTATCGAACGCTTAAAAATAGTTCACTTACTTCTCGAGATCAATTCCACGAAATAAGTGTTGGGTTTTTTTTGTGCTTCGTTTTTTGCATCCCAAAGCGATGATCTATTTCCTTTCAGGGACATTGTTTCCACAAGCTTCCGTTCTCAGTGTTTTGCGCATACAGATGCGTCCTGCCAGACCGTAGGAAAGACCGCTGGAAAGACGTTTCTGCAATGATCAGAATTAACTTTTAGGCATTAGTATCGCTTGCTTAACCAGTTTGAAAGCGGACATTTCGTTTCATCGTTCCCAGTACTCGGGAACAAACCATTTCAACTTGTCACAGAGCTTTTTGTTTCCATTTTTGGCTGGTTTGCGCTTGGCCTTCTGTGAATTCTGCGAACTGCCATTGGTACGCTGGTAATAGAAGCAAAACTTTCCGATAATCAGTTTTAAACCGTACCCGTACCCGGTGCTGCTGGGCATGAATTTTTCGTTTGGCTTGAATTTAATATTTATAAGACAAAAAGGAACACGGCGATGGTTAGCAGCGGCAGACCAATTTAAACCGTCAGTCTCCGTTTGACATTTTTGGAGCTGATTGGTGATTGTGATTCGATTGTCTTCGAGATGGTGTGTTTATCTTTAATTAGGAGAAGCTGATTGCCCGGAAGAGGAAAATACTTTTCCTTTATTTGTAACTTGTTTTGCTCGATTGGTTTCAAATATAATTTAATTTCATTGCGATACTCAAACTGTAATATAATAAAGCTTTGGATGCAGATTTATATCTATCTTCACATATAATAAAAACATGCATTAAAAAGGTGCATTTTATAGGCCATACTAACCTACCTCCGAGGATTTTAATTAAAAGGTAAAATACCCTCATCTCCCGGGAATAGAGCACGCACCGCGATCAATCAAGCTAATTGATCATTCAAGTGCGTTCTCTCAGCAATCATGCTAACCATTCTGCCTTTCCAAAGGCACACAGCAAAAAGCAGTGGAATTGCCAGGCTTCACAACAATATAAAAGACCAAAGCAAAGAAACCCCTGGTTCGGTTTGGCGAACGTCATCGTTCATCAGCATAATCCTGCCTTACCTTTTAAATTAATGTCCCCGGCGCTCTCAGTGCCGCACTCGAGCAGCCGCGGGAGCGGTGGATGTATGATATCGGTATTTACGGGGACCGGTCCCGAGAAGGCGTAACATTCCTGCACATACTTTACGCTATTTTCGACGGCAAATACTTTCCTCCAGAATGTCTCACGGGGGAGGCGTACCAAGACGCGCGTGACGCGCTTTTCTACAGCGAATGGAGACGCCAGGTGCTTCGTAACACGCAGCACGCCATCAAATCGGTCGTTAAAGAGAGAAAGCAAAGCAACGAGCAGCGGCAAACAAAACGAAACAGAAAAGAAAACCCGCTAACGGTAGCACACACTCACCAACGTAATCCAACGGTCGGCAAGTCGTAAGCGTCGGCACTGTGTATGGTTGATGTTGTGAAATTAATTCAATTATTTCATACCCTTCTCTTCCGGCTCTCGCTTCCCAACCGGAAGCGACGAGTTGTGGCGGAGGCGCCCATGCGAACGGCTCCTGTTGCTCGCTGCTTACCAAACCGGACCGACAGCGGCCTGTTTGAAGGTTGCTGTGGAAGCTTTTTTTTCTGCCCCTTGTGCTCGTCCTCGTCATCGGTAAAAGCTTTTCCCGGTCGGTTCACGGACACGAAACAAGTCTCAACCGATGAATGAATGGATATACCGTTTTTTTATTGTGCAAGTGCATGGCATTATAGCAAACGAAGACTACGACAAAAGAGTGTATGTGTGTGTGTGTGTGGGAAAAAGAGAAGCAAGCTGCATATCTTTGACTGTGATCAAAGATTGGTCGCCAGGGAATCGTGTAGGGAAAATAATCGAGGGTGACTTCGAGCCGATTTTCATCATTTCCGAGACCAAACAGAAACAGCAGCAAAAACAGAATATATTCACTTGAGGGAGCAAGAGAGAGAGAGAGAGAATGAGAAAGATGATAGTGAGAGAAAAACAACATGGAAATGCAAATGGATTGCTCTCAATGTTTGTTCGCGAGAGCTTTCGTTTCAATCGCAGGCGCAGTGATATCGATTTATGCTCCTTGTAATCACAGTGGAATAAAACACGCCACAAAATGGTCAAAATCACAACTACGTTCTCTCAGTCAAAGATTATTTATTTTATTTTTCACTTAATTTTCAGGAAATGTTGTATAAAGCCTTGTTTCAAAACAGATCTTAATTTTCATTTCAGAAGTATTTCCTCAACAATATTTAGGCCTTTCAACATAAAATTTCTCCTTATCCTCGTTCACTGTGCAAGAACCTAATGACCCTCGAGTCCGGGGATTAGAAATTTCTCCGAGAGAAAGAAAAGCTCCGCACGGTTTCGCTCCCGTGCAACTGTATAAATAGGGGCGCTTTGGTCGGGTTTTGCCAGCCGTACGCAGTTTAGACGCAACGCTCGGCAGTACAAGGAATATCGTTCGCACTCTGGGGGGGGCAAACTGGTGACACCCTGGAGAATGATGACAGCACACTGAAAACCTATCCCCTCCACTGTATTCGTGCGAGTGGTGGTGTGTTGCGTGCGTTCCGCGTGCAAGTGTAAAAAATACACATAAGTGCGTGTATACCGTGTAGTGCACAATCAAGTCAAGGACATTAGGTGAAAAGACATTATAAAGTTAAAGCAAAGTACCAGCAGTAGCTCACAAAAACAGCGCTGCGACTGCCAGTGACTACATACGAAAGGTACCAGGGTGAGTGTCAAACCTGTGACGGAGTTGATGTGGTGTGCTGTAAGGAGATGGAGTGAAAATTCGAAAGAGACCTGTGCGTCTGTGTTCCGTGAAGTCATCGTCATGCGAAGCGTGGTAATAAGATACGCTTGATGTGCGGTCGACACTTGATGTAGCCATTTGTGTTGTTTGTCGCAGCGTCGAGCGGGGAGGGGGGAGAGGATGGCGACGCAAAACGAAGACACAAATTTCGCAACAAACAAACAGGAGGATGTAATGGAGAGCCACAAAACGAACGACAAAAGGGGCAATCTCTGTGCTATACTCGGCATTTTTGCTATAAGAAGGACGCTAAAATAGCTCATTATACGTGTAACACGGTTCAAGATAGGAATTAAGCTTGCACAATGTATGCTTGCTACAGTATAATCCCCCCTCCACACGCAAAAGCCACACCGTATCCATGGCACAGTGTATGGCAGACATGTTGCATGTCTTCAGCACTCCATTGAAGTAGGCATGGGGCGGCATTACTAATTGGCGAAGGATGATCGTGCTTTCCAGCACATCCGGACCCTTCCGGTTTAACCTCACTCACCGGTGTGCCAAGAAAACGAGACAAAAAATCCCCTTTCTCTAAGTCAGCTAGCAAATTATGTCCGGGGAAATTGAAGCAGCAAATGCTATCCATATCTTTAAGCTCACTTGCTCCACACCCTTTTTTGCACGACTGTTATACTGCTTCAGCCTGGCATCAGAAGGCTTGGCCGTGTGAAAGCGTTTGAAGGAGAGAAAGTAGAAGGGCGGTGGGGCTCTGTTTTGCCTGCTACAGCAGAAGCAACAAGTTATACACGGCCATCATGGAGCGGGTTTCTTCGGGTCGCTTCGTTTGCCTAACCGTTAAAGGTGAGCTTATCAGGTTACTTGGCGACGGGCACGAGCAGCACGCTAAGCCGACTGCTGGAAAGGGTTTATGTTTACGTTGCGAGTGCCTCCGGCTCTCATAAAAAGACCTTGTGAGCGAGGGAGGAAAAAGAAAAACAGTACGGCTACCACACAAAAAAGGGTTACAGCGTTTGCAGCTTCTTTTTTTTTGCTTTCTTGCTTGGCTGTGTTATTCCAAAGCATACTTATTGTGTTTGTATTTTCTAAACATGTAAACGAGGGGGCTCAAGGGCAATATTCGCTTTGCTGCTGCAAAGGTTACTTTCTGCAAGCGTACGGCAGGCAACGCGTTTGCCCTTTTGCACCTGAAACCTTCCGAGCTCGAGGATGGTATTAAATTTGTAAGTTTTTGTCTCTCTCATCTCTTGCTCTCACTCACTCGAGTGCCCATACCCGCCGTGCTCGATTCCTTCCAAGAAATACAATGCCAGGAATTGGAAAATAATTTCATTTAACTACATCCTCTAATCAACGTGCACACACACCTTTTCTCACAACAACAGCTGAGCTCACGCGAGCGCGTATGTATGTGTGGGAGTTCATTTTGAAGGCAATCCGAGAAGGCGGAATTCACTTCGCTCCCTCCCCTCCCCCCACTACTCGCTTTCACACATTCTAACGAGATGCTGGAAATTCTGCCGAAAGTATTTTAATAACATTCTGTCTACCGAGAAGGCAAACAGGCAGGCAGGCAGGCAGGCAACTAGATTGCTTATTGATTGCCGGGTTTGAACTCAGACTTGCAAATACGCTCCCGCAACCCACCCAGCCGAACGGAATGGAACGTAATGAGTCACGTGGGCTGATTTGGTTGCGCAAGATCAATAAAGCACCTTTTACCGTAGTTTGTGTGTGTTTTTATATGCTTTCTTTTCTTCTTTCCAATACCAGCCTTAAAGTTAGGGTCAAGATGAAAGGAGCTTTTCAGCTTCGACCTTTTTTTCCAGTGTAATAGTGTAGGAAGAGGGTTTTTTGTGCTCCTTGCACAATGATCTTCAAATAAATTGAAGAAGCAAAAAAAACACACACACACTATCATCTATCAGAAACCATATTAAATGAGCAAACTTTCAAGTCCCACACGTGATAAAGCTATATGGGCAACATGTCTACTTGCCTTGACTGGTTGACTGGTAACCTTTTCGTGTATGCTGCTGGCACAAGACGGTAGTCATCGTGGGAAGGCTAGAAACTGCCAAGGATGTCGTTTCATAAACATACACACACACATGTCCCTGTCCAACACGACACCATCATCGTTTCCACACAATGATTACGCCTTCACACTTTCTCGGGAGGATTGCTGGTGCTTATTCAATAAGCGCAGCAGCAGAAAGATCAATTCCCACACGAGCCAAAGGACCAACGTTCAGCGTTTTGCGCTGAAAAAGCTTCTGGTCAGAGACAGGCCAGAAGGTAGTGTGTTTGTACCGAACCAGTTCGTTTGCTACCTTCATGGCCAAAAGGCAGATTTATTTCATACTGTTTTTTTGCGATGAAACAACAACACGACACATTTTGATTGGATATTTTACGAAAACAGTTTGTCCTGACAACGCGACGACACGCGACACGCAGGCCTTCGTTCGTTATGGGTACGGGAAGGAAGTTATTTATTAAGCTCGCTCAAGTGTGAACAAGTTATCATACATCACTGGAGTGGCTGGGAAAACATCATCAACCCGCAGCCCCGCAGAGCATGGCACGGGCAAACAAATGAGCGGCTTTATCGCTGCTTTGGATCCTTTGCTCGCTTTTGGCGATAATATATCAGCCGCTCGGGATCAGTAAAAACAGACCACGGTCCAGTGGTACGTGGGCCGAGGCGCCGAGTGTCGTGAGCGGGTGCGCAAAACCTCGACTTGTTGAATCTGCTCGGACAGTGTGTTACCACCCGACACCATTTTCCCATAATGTGCCTTACTGTGTGCACGCGCTCCGAGAGTTCACATCCATCATTTTATTGATCTGAACGAGTTCGACAGCATATCACACTAGTTTGACGGCAGTGTAGGTGAGTTTTATTAATTAGCCAGATTACAGCACCTTGTGCAATCGATCCGCACGCATAAACCGACTACTAGGCAGCGTACCCGCGGATGTAGCGGTTCATTTGCAAGCGTACCGACTCGCAATTGCAAAACACGGTCGCACCGGTAACATGCGGCAATGGTGAGGGGTTTGTGGGTTGCGGCTGGAATAAATTACGACCTTACCGACGATACTGCTTGTCTGGGGGGCGGGGGGGGGGGAGAAAATGTATTCCGAAAGCCCCTTGTATCGAGGATGAGGGAATAAAGCTAGCAAAGGATAGCAAATAAAACAAAAAAGGTAAACTAGAAGCTCTTTCGCTAGCCTCGTACAATCCGGAATGACACATAAACTTTAGCCAGACGTAAATCCCTGTACCTGTGTTTTCTACTGCCTGCTTTTGCCGCGTAAATGCATAAAAACTTTCCAATATAACCGCACGAACGCACAAACGAATCGCACGTCGCTCCGGATGTGCGTTGTCGCACTAAAGGCAATAAAAAATGGACATAAATTTGCAATTCCGTCCAATTTCCCCCCCTTTCTCATTCAGAGCTACAGATGAGTCCTTTCCTGTAGCTACAGTCGATAAGGTAAAGGGATGGGCATAGAAATGCGAACGCTTGATTAGCTATTGATCGCGCAGGACCCTAAAAGATGCCAATCTCTGGTCAAATTGTTGGTTTAATGTTGGCCAGTTGGAGCCGTTTTTTTGTGTGCAAATATATAACGTTTATATCAATTTGCAGCGATGATATGTAACTAAAGACATATGCAACATTCTAACATTATACAATGGTGCGATTTTTCAACTTTTCACACAATTTTCATACAATAAATCAAACTTAAATTACATGTCTCGTTTAGATATCATAATCAAGCTCGTCGTTTACTATTTATAAATTATTGAATTCCATGATTATGGAGCATATTTAATGGTGATCTACATTATTGCACAACAAAGCATTCTTTCCTTGCGAATTACCTTAACCCGAGCATACTCGGTCTTGATGACGGCTAGTGTTATATGATGAACAAGCTCACTGTTGTATCGCTATATAAAACATTGTCAGTCTCTTTCTTGTCTATTTAAAGCCTATTGAATATCGGTAAAGTTTGCCTCAACTTACGCCTTAACTGAATCTGAAAATTAGTGGCTCAGATCGCTCAATCAAACTGACGTTTACCAACATCATCCCCAAATTGTCTTGCTGTAAAACTTAGAACTCTAAAGGAAAATGCTAAAAATCACTTGAATAATAAAACTTGATAACGGACGGACGGACGAAAACCGCTTTGAAACGGGTTGGATAGAAATTTGATATTCAATCGAAATCGAACGAATGGCTACCGTCAACAGTAACACACACACACACACACACACACACACACACACACAAATGAATATTTGCCACTCACATCATCCGTTTGTACCATTTTACCATCAAGATACAGAATCTGAACCCTCCTGCAGGTGTTGAATGTCAACGGGTCATTGAACAAACTCCCGCATAGCTTCCAATCCATTGTACAGAGGGCCTGCAACAAGGCATTATTGTACTCCTCATCTTCTCCTTGCCTTTCCACAACGGGCCGGATTTATCACGGAACCATAACCTCTATCTACGGCAGTTGCACACAAGCTTTAATACACCCGAGTGTTGTCATGTTGAGTGTAATGGATTGTCCCGTGCGAAAGCTTACACCACTGCCACCGGTCAGGTACGTCAGGGTCAGCGATCCGCATACAACACCACCGCACAATAAAGCAATGGTTATGATAGGGAATAAAATTTTACAACACAAAACGAAGCGCAACGAGTGCTAATGGAATTATGTGGAGCTTTCTGTGGACGATGATGCACATCCGTGATACGTTTGGAGTTGGAATGACCCATTGACCACGGTCGTGGTTTGCCTTTATACGTTTATGGCATTTGTGATTTCACTAGTTTGTCTCGGTGCTTTTGAGATGAAAAATGAATGTTTTTTTAGTTTCATAACGCTCTGTACAGTGGTTTGTAGCTTCCGTTATCGATACGAAATCCGGTTCGAAGGACTAAACATTTTCATAGAGCAATTGGCCACATAGTAAACTTTTTAATGCAACTATCTCAAACATGAAACTGCCTAGCAACACAATTACGGCATTCAATTTGTTGATACCTAATGCAAATTTTATCCAATTTGTCCAACACCCATCCTCACTGTTATCCAATCTCCAATAAAACCGAGCTAAATAAACACCCTCCGAAATGTAGCCTCCGGCACGTCACGTGTTTGTGTACCCAGTTTCCCATCAAGCTTTCTTATCGCTGTTGGAAAACATTCAACAACAACACCAACAACAACGGCAAGAAAGAGCAACAAAAACCCCCTTAACCAAGTAATCCGATTGCCTTCTAGATCCCATTAAGATTACACCGAACACACTGCAGCCGGTGGTTTGACAGATTGAGGCAAAGCCGAAACAATTTTCTGAGCTGATGGCAGGAAACCGTCGGCAACCGGAGGCAAGTGGACAAGAAGCGTATTGGTTTATAATATTTAAACAGAATTAATTAGTCTATAATACCTACCCACATCACCAGCTAGAAAATTCTCCCAATCCAAACGACCGCTAGCTATGGTGATAAAGTTGCCATCTGATAAGATGGCGCACCGTTTGTACCTTGGCCGCAGCGAAAACATCACCACCGGCAGTAAACTGTTCGCTGGTTTATTTGCCAACTCCTGCTCGTCTAACGAGCTTTTGTGAAGAGAGCTTCACAGAAAAAGCTAAAGTATCGAACCGTCGTCGTCTAGCGCTCGAGTGTTTTGCCGAGTGTGGATTAAAACTTATCGCCCGAAGGTTCGAATCAAACTTTCGTGCAGGCAAGCCCAAGCTCGGGATGAAAATTGGATGAATAGATAAACAGTGACGAGACGGTGTCGTCGATTGCTGGGACTATTACATCACCTCAGCGCAAGCAAAAGACCTCCGACGAAGAGGAGAGAAAGCATCTCCTCTCGCTTTCCTTTGCCTCGCGCGTGAGGTAATCGTTTGAAGAGGGTTGGGGCACACTAAGTAGTTTCTCGATTTCTCGAACTCGCCACCTCTAGGGACATTGTTTCATTTCCCAAATCCCATCTTCTCTAAGTCTAAGCAAATGGTGCTATTTTTGATGGTAAAAAGTTGAGCCACTTCCCTCTGGTGGGGTAAATCTTATTCTCTGCTAATAGCATGCGAGACGCGTTCGAACTTTTGCCTTCGTTTTTTTTATTCTCCCTATCACCGCCCTCCCATTCTAAGCCGACATTCTGAGCAGCTTTTTATAATAAATTGTTTCGGGGAATGGTTTATTTCCAGCATGGTTCAGAGACAGAAGTGGACTCTTGCATTAGGCTAAAGAACTCCGTGCTGCTCGAGTGCTGCTTTCTCTTTTCGAGTGGAAAATGGTTCCCTTAATCCTCCCTTATCTGTCATAATCAGTCGAATCAGTATTCGCCCCCATCGATGGGTCTCGGCGCTTCAACCCCGGGCTGAGCACACCCGGTAAGGCGGGGGGCAATAAAAATGTCAACCAATACGTCCAACAACCACTCCAACATACCCACTCAGCAGCAGCAGCAGCAGCATCCTGTCTTATGCCCGGTAGCCTCGTGGTCCCTTGCTTGTGCTGAATTATTCTGCTGGACACCCTTTTCTGTTGCCGCCACTGTCAGACAAATGAATCACATGCCATTCGGATGAGTTAAGCCGCAACCGTCACCCACACTAAGCCGATCATTTGCAAACATTTCGGTGGAAGAGCACACGCGTACGCATACACACGGAACACGAATGGAGAGAGCGAATTGTATTTCACAGCCGTGCGCACATTCTTGCTTGCGGCATTTGTCGTCCCTGTTTGGCCCTGTTGCAGGGCGCTTTGAATCATAGCACGTCGTTAGTGTTCCCCGAGATACGAATGGCATTCTTTCTTTTCTCTATCTCTCTCTTTCTCTTCTACTTTATGATTTGTAGCCCGCTTGCATCCCAAGTGCACACAATGTCGCCAAAGCTAGCAACATAAACCATGAGCTTATAACAAGGTTTGTGTGGTCTGGCGTGTGACTTCCATTCCACGTGAAGCTTTGCTTTTCCCTGCCTATTTTGTGTTGCGGTTGAACGCAAGAATGACGCTGTTCAGACCATAGAAACAATTCTTCGTTTGAAAATATATTAGAAGCTATCAAAAGCTTATATTGGTATAAGATCTCAGTATTCTTGTTTTATTTTTCAATGTTTTTAAAAAGCTTTTTATGAGCATGGAGACGCTTGGTAGTTTGTATACAGAAAAACTATAAAGAAACAGTGGTCAACACCGGCCAACACTAAGCGGCCAAGTGCTATTTACACATTGCAGTAAATACATTTTAATGCACTTGGTACAGTATATCTAGATAAAATAATAATTTACTACCTAATACTGAAGTGCTATTACGATATGGAGACGCTTGGTAGTTGACTTAAAACCACATGTGCCATGTTCAAAAGAATGTGATAAAAATATTTCAAATAATTTGTTTCATTATATTTTCTCTGTCATTGTCCATGTTTCATCACAAACCTTGACCAAGTATAAACACAAATAATTTTTAAAACAGAAATCTTATCAATCATACCTTTTGTTGAAATATTGTTTTCACCTTACTCTGTTTCACATCACACCCATAGTGCGTTGTCTATCCCCATAAAATATCATTTGCACCGAGACTAGAACGAATGGAATGATTTTTCAATGTTGGTCACGACGATGGTTTTCCACAGAATATGTGGCATGGCATTATACAGCCTTTTTTTTTGTAATAACGCGAGGAACGTGACGAATGGCTGGTGGAAATGAAATAGCCCGAACAGTGACCGTACAAAGCGAGGGAGTGTGGGTTACGGCTGTGGTTACGGCGGAAGCCGATTACAAATGGAGCCGATTTACAAATGCCGTTGCTCATTGCCTCTGAAATAGAACCACATAAAGGAGAAATATGACTGCAGTTCAGTGTTTATGTTTACTCACTGGTGAACGGTTTGCCATTTCGCTGGTGTGAACAACTAAGTTTTGAATATTTTAGAGAATTTTAATGCATGAAACAATCAAATAATCAAAACAATACAAACTCACCCCGATTTTCTCTCTTCTTTCACAGAACACTATCCCTCAGTAAAACCCTCAGTATGGCGGGTTTTACCATCTATTCCCTGCTGATTCTCGGAACAAGTCTGCTAGTGTTGGGTTCGCAACATTCGCCGTACTCCCTGCAGGTATGATTTGCTTTGACCTCGCCTTGTTTTTCGCCCACAGCAAACAAATGTAATTGAAATTTTCCAACAAAAACAAAAAAAAATACTTTCAGGCTGCCATCGACGCTTTGCACCGCCGAGAAGCACAGCTTGCGTTACGCGAGGAAGCCGCCGCCGAGCAGCTGGACGACGATGGCTACTGGATGGAACGTAAGTAGGCGAGGTGAACCGTCCGCCACAGAACCATTAAACGATTGGATTGCCTTTGTTCCCCTAGCAACCGAAGAGCAGCAGCAACAGTTTCGCCCGAACCGACAGCGCCTGAACCGCATTCTGGCCAACTATTTGCGGCGCGATGAAGAGCCGGACGATGGCTACGATCCTTACGACTTGGACACACGCAAGCGTTCCGTCTTTCGGGAGCGAGATGGTGAGTTATAGGTTTTTGAAACTGATTGGCTGGCTCTTTACAGCCTATAATTGCGGTTTATCCTTTTTGCAGAACTATCCTCCTACCCGACCGTGTTCCGGGAGCGAGAGCAGGAGAAAGCGTACCCGCATCCCGACCTGTCCGAGGATTTCCTCAAAGCGGTACAGCGTCTCAACAACGACGAGCGAGAGGAAGAGTTCCAGGAGCGTCTGCAGCGACTGTGGAACAAGTACCAGCAGGAGGAGAACGAAATCGAGCAGCAACTGTTTGACGAGGAACCGTTAGGGCCGTACGAGAAGCGGCAAGGCTTCCCCATGTCCGAATCGGAACCCTCGCCCGCCCATTACGGTCCACCGATGCAGGAGCGCAAGCGAACGCTCCCAATCCTTCCCTGGCTGCCCGCTACGCGCAAGAAGCGCTTCCCGGTGGCAAAACGATCGCCCAAACCGGACGCAGCCCCAACCGGAACGGATGAAAAGGTGGCCAAAGATTTGCAGGCCCTCTTTGGAGCACCGATCGAGCCGAAGCGCAAACGATCGAGTGAACCGGCGAAGCCGGCTAGCTCTACGGCGAGCTCCAGCATGGCCACAACCTCCTCCACCACGACCGTGCGGCCAGCGGTGATGGAAGTTGCCAAAACGAAGCGCGATTCGAGCGATGAGCACCATGAACACAGCTCGGAGGAAGGCCCGGATGATGATGAGCATGAGCACGAGCACGAGCACGAGCACGATCATGAGGACTCGAGCGAAGAGTTCGAGGGTGAGGATGACGACAAGAAGAAGAAGCGTTCGGTGCGCAAGCGGTCCAATCTGGAGGTGGTGAAGGAGGATCAAATTCTGCCCGGCGATATTGGCGAGTTTAAGACGAAAAAGTCCATCCAGTGGAACAAGTACTTCGGTATGGATCGCAGGAAAAAGGATGGCCGGAATGGGCCGGGGGCTGTTGCCGGTGCCGCTGCCGGTGCTGCCGTGCCGTATCCGCTGAGCTTTTACAAAACGTACGATGAGGATCGGAAGAAGAAAAACGTCAACCAGGGCAAGCTGGAGAGCATGGCGCAGAAGCTGAAAAACATCGAAGATCTTATTCTGGACCAGACCGTCAAGTATGCGGGCGATCATGAAGGTATGCCGGACGGAACGTTGAGTGAAATGCCGGGCATAAACCAATTCTTTTTCTTATCATTGCATAGGAACCATCACTGAGCCGGCTGAGCTCGAGGAGCTGAAGGACAAACTGCTGGACCGGTTGGCTACCGCGCACAGTATCGAGAAGATGCGCCACACACTGGAGCGGCTGAAGGATTCGGTTAGCGATGATCAGCTGAAGCTAAACGAGGTTGAACCGGAGCATCCCCGTGAGGAAAAGGAAAAGGCTAAGCGTGTAGCAGTGAAGAAGGAGCGGGCCGAGTACGATCACAGCCAGTAAGTTGGATCAGTTAAGGCTCGCGTGGACACTATACAGGTTGTATGTGTTTCCTCATTTTCCCCAGACACAGCATGGAGGGCAACGAGAAGGTAGCGCACGAGGAGGTGGAAAACAATCTCGGCGACGTTGACGGCGACAGTAAGAAGAAAAAGCGCACCCAGAAGCGATACCAGGAGGTATTCCGAGGACCGGAAGAGCCCGAAATGGAGGATGATTACAGCCGGGGGCTGGTTGTTGGTAAGCCCCTTTTTGGAAGTTTTCATCTCGAAGAAACGCCCTTGCTTAGGTGCTGCGTTTTCTTCCTTCCCTGCTTCTAGAGTCCACTGAATGCCCACTGCTGGATGCGTTTGAGCGGCGGTGTCGCGGTGTAGATGTGCTAAGCGGTGACATTTACCAGGAACTGTTGCCAGCCTGCGGTGCCCATCAACTTTGCTACCTATGCGTAAGTGTTATACGCTCCCTCCGCACTCTTGCTTTGCTTACACTCTTTTACCCTATTCTTCTTCTCCGCAGGGCGTTTCACCGAAAGTTTGCGACCTTCAGTATCTCTCCGAGGCGGACAACATTTGCGAAAACCAACCCGACTGTCAGACGACCGCCCGGTCGGTGCTGATGATACTGCGGGGCTTCCCGGGCCCCCAGCTTGGGCCGCGCGAGTGCGCCAAAAATCCCTGCCTGTATCGGGCCATGGTCGAGGTCGGTGTCGTTGTAAATTAAGCCTCCCAAACACACAATCTGGAGACCCACACACACATACACTACACGAAAATGACTCCATTTTCGGCCGCTGTCTTGATGTCCCGATTGAAGTTGTGACGATGTTACCGAGCTAAGTTTTTCAAACCACATACGAGCGTATGTGTGCGCGATCGAAAGGAAGGACGGTGGCTGTACAGTACAAGAATGGTAATGCGCCCGGCACATACATACATGCTTGCTCCCGCGGGGGAGGTACAATATACACCGGCTAATGCTAGCGTACGAAACGAAAGAAACGAACGAACTAACAACGATGATCAGGTATACCGAGAAACGGGAGGCGGTGCTGGACTGACCAGGCGGACGCAGTGGCATTAAACCAACTAGCGGAATTCCGATTCCTTACCTTCCCTGGCCGCTTTCGCTAAACTGAGGCGGCACAACCGATTTCATAGCATAGGAGCTCATTTTTAATCGCATATCGATAACTGTATGTATGTTTAACACACACACACACACTAACGCACAGCAACACACCGATACAGACAGAAGAATACGTTCCCTTTGATGTTCAACAATCGGCGTAACGTTATCAACTATATCTATCAGTGATTTTGTGTTTGATACAAACGCATGCAACGCAACTTCCCTCACCCCTTGTATGTATGTGTAGACCCAGCCACACACACACACACCCCTTGCTGTCACTGGAGCTCGTTCCCTCAATTCTTTGCTCCTGGTTTGTTCGATATTTTTACAACCCTACATATATACAAATATAAATGTGACTCTGTATAAGTAAGATTTTTGTCAAATCCCATTATTTACAACACTTACAAGGAGGAGGAAAAAAAAGTTGACAAAAAGGATATTGGTAACATTCAACAAAAAAAAAAAACCTAAACTAAAAATCGACTAGGTCGAGACGACCTTACTCTAGTTGTGAGACACATAACAGAACAAATAAACAAATAAAAAATTATTATACATATACAACAAAAAAAACATATATTATACTGAATGTGTACGGATAAGTTTCTGAAACAAATAAATAATAGTTTACAAAAAAAGGAGAACACAAACCTAACATACACAGTGCAACACAGCAAATCCCTTTCAAAAGAAAAAAACGAAATGAAAATGGACAACATCAACCAAAAGAACAAAAAACAAACGAAAGAGAAAGGAAAGAATGCCGATAAAACTTCTAAAGCAAAAAAAACTCCCGACAATAAAAACATCACGAACGTATGAAACAAAATGAAAGTGGTTTTAAAACAGCTACATGTAGACACAGTTAAACCTTACACACTTAAACGAACCAAAAGACAGGCAAAAGATAACACAAATCGACAATGTAACAACTGAACTACTGAAATTGAACTGAGTGCAGCTATTAGTTTTACAATAGTAGTGGACAGAGCATGGCTAGTAAGGCAAAAAACAGAAGAAGAAGCAAAAAACACAATAACAAAACCAAAGTAACAAACGAAACAAGACAATGTACGTTTAAAAGTCTTTAAATGGCACAACACGTCCCCCGCCCAGTTTGTTGTCGTTTCAACCACCACCACGTCGATCAGAGCACGATCGATAACGAGATAGCAGCAGCACAAAGCCATCAATGTGGAATTGATTACCGCACTACTTGTTCTTTACTTCTGGCACTAAGCCGTACCGTGCAGTAAACGTAACAAAAGGTGAACGAGTAAAGCGCACAAGGTGCACGATGTGGCGAAGAATATTATTTACTCTGTGTAACACTTGATGGCATTTATCGTGGGTGTGGGGGGAGAAAGAAAATCCCCACTATTGGACACCGATTGGAAACAATTGACTTACACAAAAAAAACTAAACACCCACACACAGATACAGTTTACAAACCATGCGAGATAACAACACACTTAACAAACTCAATAAGCCAATGGCGTCAGTATTTGTTGAAACCTAAAATAAACTCAAACAAAACTCCTCCTGTACTGGTTGACTTCTTTTTATGGTGTTGTATCCAAAAAAAGTTCCATCATATTATTACTCAATACAACAAAACGCCTGTCCACCTCGGCGGGTGAATCTTCCCGGAAAAGTGAGCTTCTCGGTGTAAGTGGGTTTCATTTTTCGGGACCACTCCAAACACTTTGGCGGGGCCACTATCAATGCAGCAATGACTGACTGATGATACGCGAATGAAAACGGCGCGATAAGATAAACGAGAAGCACCGCTCGTCGATGGGTCGAGAGTGGTGGCCCTCACTGCGGATGGGTTTAGTGTAGCTTCGGACGCTTTCCAAGACCTGCTACGTTCACTCTACGCCAGCGGACGGAAGAGATGTCATCTGCTAGAGTTCCACCACAACAGCAGCAGCAGCAGCAGCAGGCGCCGGAGTTTTACGGTCCAGACACGCCAACGTTCGATCTGAGCTGGGACTACAACTACGACAATGCACTAGCAGCGCCACCGAACAATGTGCCACCTGTCGGTAAGTAGTCGTACTATTTGCGCTTTTGCTACAGTGGTGTGTGGGTGTGTGTGTTTGTTTTTGTTATTGGTGGTAAATAACCCTTCGTTGATTGTGTGTCATACCTTCAAGTGCACAGTGGCGAGAATCGAATCATCACGGCACAACCACAATCGCAGCAGCGTGAACGAGACGGTGGTAAGGAAACAATGAACAAAACCGATTGGAATATTGAAGGCAAATTAAATTGCTTATTTTTGTAACTTTTTTTAGTAAGCTTACGAATACCTTCACCCCCACCCGGGGACGCAATTCGCTCCGTAAACAGCCCCTTTCTAACGCCGTTCTCGCCACGTGCCGGGCTCGACTTTCTCTACGGATTGCCGTCGGTGTTTATCCAGCAGAGCTACGAGCTGAACGAATGTAAGACCGTTGAACAGCCGTTTTGAACAATCGCTCATAATCCTACTTCGGACGCGTACCCCATTTTGCAGTACTATCGGGCGTTGCCTCGGACAATCGGTTCACGGTACGGGGACCCTCAAACGAAGCGCTCTACGGTGCATCAGAAACGTCCGACCCGAAGGATCGGTTCTGGGGCTCGCTACGACCGTTCAGCCTGTCGCTTGTGGACCGCAGCCATCAGGAGGTGCTACTGTTCAGGAAGAATCTTGGCTGCGGTGTGTTCTGCTGCTTCTGCAAGAACCAGTTCCTGGAGGTGTGGGCCGCACCGGGCGAGCTGATCGGCTGCATCCAGCAGGACTACGGCGTACTGTCGCAGGAGATCGTGCTGCTGAACAGTGACATTAACACGATGTTCCGCATACCGATACCGTTCCTGAACGCGCTGCGCATGCCGAAGGAGACACACTTTCGCGTGCTGGACCGGGATCGGATGACGCAGAAGGGAACGATAACGCGCGCCTGGAACGTGAACACCGCCAGCTACACGAACAACATCTACTACTCCGATCCGACGATGGACGTCAAGTTTAAGTCGCTGTTCATAGCGGCCGCCTTTATGCTGGTAAGAAGTGCACCGGTGTGTGCGATGGTACTTTGCGTAGATGGCGCACCGAGTTCATCCATCCCTTGTTTTATTTCAGGAATATCTTTACTTCCAATCGAATTGTTGTTAAGAGGACGTGTGTTGTGGACCCCCATCACCACTGATGAAGTGAGAGACAGGAAAAGCAATTTCATACTTAATTGAGCAGAGCAGTACATATTTATAAAGTACACATTCTTTCGTTTGATAAGAAAAGAAACATTAAAAATGACATGATGTTATGCAAATATTTAAACCAACCTGTTTACCTGCCGTTTGAAACAAGACAACGCCATCACGACAACACAAACTGTCACTTCACTTCATTCGATTCCCTTTTCTCACAAACACACCAACAAACAAATGACGCGATCCGTTATCCGTTTAGCATTCTCATAGATTTATTTGACCGTTAGAATTAAAGTACAACCATAATCGCAATAAGAGGAAATAGTCAACACAGGACAGTAAACTTAACTGGTTTCATTGCACTAGAATCGCACGCACACGAGACTGGCATACTGTCCCTCCCAGCCTACTTGATTTGCACATCCATTGGCGTTCGATCCATAGGCGGCTGGCGTTCCTTGCCAGGAAGTCCGACTTATCCCTTCCACTCCTTTTCCGCGTTGCTATGCGCATGGATACATACTTTACGATTTTGGGTTTAATTGCTTACAATTGCTTACAGAACGGAACGCTAGAGGTTGTCAGGTTCAAGTCCAATCGCCGCCCCATTTCTGGATCAAGGAGAAGAGATGGGGGATCATGTACGCACGAACGGGAGCGCAATTGCGCCAAAAACACATTACCTACTTATTATTATTGCTACAAATGGATGTACATAATGGGGGGGGGGGGGGGTGTGTGGTGTGTTGTGGGCTTAAATGACACGTGCTGGTTATGCGGCGTTCGTTTATTCTTCTTCTTCTTCTTCTTCTCATCTCTTATTATGTTGTATCGTTCTTTTGCCTGCCCGTCGGTCCCCCGCTTGTGCTACGGTCGGACCTGTGAAGGCTCGTAGAATTTGCTCTATTTTCGATAACTCACTTCGAGTCTGGAAGGACCTCGAAGAAATGTGGAGCAAAAAAAAAACAGATAACAGTATTTCTGTACCGTGGTTTCGTGTAGATGTGATTCTTGCTTGTCTGTTGATCGCATTCGAAATGTTTACGTTTGTTTCGTTCCGACAGGTCACGTGTGTAAATGGTGAATACGACGGGGGTTGTGGTAGATAGTATGTATATGTTTCTTTTATGTACGAGGGGCTATATATATGTATAATTGTTTCGTTTAATGCGTTCCTTTCGGTTCTGGTTTCAATTCAATAGCGGGTAGTAGTAAGAGCGTTATCTAGAGAGGCTGTCAAGAGAGGGAGAGATGCTTCCAATTTTATACAGGAATCGTTCGAATAGTGGTGCTATTGACGCGTACCTCACGCCCTTCGTGGCATTATTATTCAAGCATTTCATAGCATTTACTTCTGTGCATTCCCTTCGCAAGTACGCTGCTGCTGACCAACACTACCACAATGGCACTTCGTTTGCTATGGGACAATCTTTGGAGCTGCCATAATCGGTATGTTCTTAGTCTATGCACGCGAACTAAACATCAAACCAGGCTTAACCTAGTGTAACCCTTACTGACTGCTGCTCACTGCTGCAACTTCTTGAAGGCAAACCAAGCGAATAACCTCACGATATGATGACGGCTTTGCTATAAGGATATCCAATGTAACGTCAGCCTTTGCCAAGCGCTTGATTAACTTTGACCTAACATGCTAACAGTTTCTGCTGGGAGAGTGTTTTTTCGTGATTTGTTCCTTTAACGGTTGCTTCTACTAGTATCTTACAGTACCGGGCGCAAGCGTGATTTTGTGCGCGTCAAGGGATGTCTCTCTCGCCAGGGTTTCTCACTTTTCCACACAGAAAGTCGATGGGTTTTGAAGCTATGAGAGAGTCAATTCGACCGCTACCAGAGTATGAAGGCTGATTAGTGTTGGGTGGTGTTAGAACAGGATTTTTCTACATTCAACGCGTATCAAGGTAAATCATAACGTTTGCTTTAGATTGTAGTGCGTATTATTAGAATCTTATTGGAAAGGCCTTTTCTTTAACATTTCTACAGCGCAGGCATGTTGTGTTGCAGAGCATGCGAGTCACTCTAAATTGCCTCTAAATGGTATATGGGGGACCCTTGACCAAATGCTCCCAATGTCAGCATTATGATACGATTGTGTATGTTTTTTTTGTTTTTATGTATCTCAGTAAAGAACCTACCAGTACTTAGATACTGTGTCACTAGTGTGCACTAGAACAATGCATTGGAATATGTTTTTTTTTTGGTATTGCAATAGGATAGCCTAGTAGTAGTAAATAATACTCTGTTTTTTTCTTAAACTTTGTCGCTTTAGTTACACAGCTGATTGCTGGTGCAATGAAACTCATCTGCGGCTTACGCTTGCTTTCTAGTGTTCTTTTTCCAACGTTAAATGCGCTCCTAGAACCAAGACAAAACGGTTGGTGTGTTCGTTTGCCGAACGAAACATCGAAGCATGAACAACATTCGGTTATCTAAGCGCAACGCAAACAATAGATACAGTTATATATGTATGTATATGAAAGGTAATGGTGGTGGTAATGGCCGCTCTGCTTGCGACCATCTCTCCCTACCCGTGAATTGTAGATCGAGTAATTATTGTACGTTCGGCAATATAATGCTTAGAGGATTGTGTTTCCATCAGACACACACACACGCGCGCGCTAATACATAACGGCAACACTGTGATGCTGTTCCGGTGAGTTTCGTGTGGAATTTGACTAATGAGTATAGTTTTGCCCTTTTTTTTCGCGAACCAAGAGGCTTTAAGTAGTCTAAAATCTTACAGTCGTAAGT
Source organism: Anopheles coluzzii (assembly GCF_943734685.1). Lineage (NCBI taxonomy): Eukaryota > Metazoa > Arthropoda > Insecta > Diptera > Culicidae > Anopheles > Anopheles coluzzii. Next base: position 114,683,839 of record NC_064670.1, read on the forward strand.
CGGGGCGTGTGTGTGTGGATGACTTCCGGTGACTCTTCCTGTATCACCACCCCACGACGACATCGAGCGTTGTTTTACTTCAAACCTAATTTATTTCGTAATAGGATAACGCGATATAGTAGGCAATAGGGTTTACTTTATCTCTGCTTGAAAACGCACAAGGAAGGAATCTACTATACACATTGCAAGAGCCTGGGGCAGAATGGAAGAGTGCAGCTGTCGGGAGATTCGTGGTGGAATCGAATCTACACAATCGGGACGGGGGTAAGGTGCAGTACAGAGAGAGATTAGTGAGAGTATGGGCAGGATTTTGGTCGTTACTTTCAAATGAAACAACGCAACGAATGGCTTCCACTGTGATATGTTAAACTATGTGGGGAAAATGTCCGTTCCAGACGGGTAGATCAGCTGGGAAAAAATGTGCGAATTATTTCAATCTTTTTACGACACAAAGCTTCATCGTTACGGCAATGAGCTTTCGTGACGCGTTTTAACCATACCATATTGGTAGAAGAGAGTGGGGAAAGATACGGTCTATCATAGTTTTCTTAGTAGATTGGTCGAATTTGGTCGTCCGCTGAAAGCCGGCGAGACGGCACCACTTAAAATGCATTATTATCACAAAGGCAAACCCTCATCGTCCACGACGCAAAGGAAGCCTAACCAGCCGTCTGACGCTTATCAGACGGCAAAGTAGTGGTAGTAGTAGTGGTAATGGTGATGCTATTTGTTTGGGATCTAAATGCATTAGCAGCTTTGATCTTGATTAGTACACTAAATATCCCGTTGGACGACGTTCTCCTAACATCTGTATACCTGACACGACAACGATAATGACAATGACAATGACTTACAGCAACAACGAAAACCCCCATTTGGACGACCGTTCCAATTCACACAAACACACTCACACATACAACGATTAAAAATGAATCTCTCACAATTGAACATGGCCCCCGTTTGCCATTCACCATTGAGTTTTGCACAAAATACCCTACGTATTATGATTGTTGCAGCAGATTGTAGTTTTGATTTGCATGGCCGCGGCTCTCCACTGACGTCCACAGAACGGTTTTGAACGGTGCCGTTGTACAGTGCATCGGCATCGGTAAACGATTAACCACTTCGTGTAATTGTGTGTGTGTGTCCTCCCATCTTCTGCTCGTCCCCTCTCCTGCTCACAATACCTGCCCGCGCACTGATACCGTCCACTCTACGCGTCCTCTCACCGGCGCCTTATGCGTTCGATTCCTTCAGATTCTGCAGCCTTGCGAGCTGATGCGGCTCCAGCTCCTCCGGTATGCTTGCCCGGCCCCCGACCACCTGCTTCGGCACCTCGGGCGGACTGCTCGACTGCCCGAACGCGTCATCAAAGTTGGCCGCAAACCCGGCCTCAAAGTTTGCCTCAAAGTTCGTCTCGAACGGTGCACCCGGATCCCCGAACGGTGCGACCGGATCCTCGATCGGGGCCGCCGCCGCCTCCTGCTCTGGCTCTGGCTCCGGTACCGCGGACGGCCGTACCCGTTCCGGCTTCTTGGCCGAGGGGCTCTTGCCGGCCACATTGGTGGGTTTCGGAGCGGTGGCCGGTTTTTCCGGCTTGGGCGGTGACGGCGGTTTGGCCGGCTTGGGCGGGGCGGATTTCGGTTTGGCCGCCGGTTCCTGTGCCGTCGGTGGCGTCGGTGGCTTTTCGGGCGCCTCGGGCTCGTGAGATTTCTGCTTACCGCTTATCTCCTGCTTCTCCTGCTCCTGCTTTTCCACAATCTGCGACTCGGCGTCGTCCGCCGTCGGTGCCTCTTCCGTCGGCAGGAACTTCTTGTCCGGCTCGTCGTGCATCGGGGTAGCGGCCGTGACGATGATCTGCGCAAAGTTGAGCTGGTTGCTGTCGCCGGCACTAGCAGTAGCTGCTGGTGCTGCTGCTGGTGCCGCTGCGGCCGCGACTGATGCGGTAGCCCCTTGTCGAGATTCCTCCTCCATGATAGCGGCCTCCTCGGCCTGTGGAAAGGTAGAAATATCTATCAGTATATGCAGTTCAATGTCTGGTAGAAGAATGATATGCTCTGATAATAAACAGTTTTGTTCAGAAATATTAAAAACAAAACAATCAAGTTTACCTCCGGATCCTCACAGATAACAACTGTGCAAGGGTTTGCGATTAAAAGGAATTGTAACAACATATTTTAATCATTTTATGGTTTGACAATTCTGATTCATATTATTGGAAATTGTTGAGTTTCATGAATCTCCAAAGCTTCAAAGATTTCCTAACATTCATCAATCACTGATAATTTGTGCATCTCTGAAGAGAATTTCATCATCATGAAATTCATGAATCTTTACAGATTTATGATCTATATAAACTAGAGTTTCATAATAACATTTAGGGATTGTTAGAGCTCTTTAGTATCATAAATCTATAGAGATCCATGAATCGCATGAGGAACATATATCTTCTGAGATTCTTAGATATTCTGAAGTAATTCAATATCTTGAAGCCTCCAAAAATTCAAGAATTTGAGCGATTTATGAACCGTCAGAGATCCTTAATGACTAATATTAGGAGGTTCAGTTCGAGATTCGAATCACTCATCACTGAAGATTGATATGAATGAATCTCAACGATAGATTCATGAAGAACAACATTAGTTCGGATGTCCCCGAAACACTCCAAAAACTACATACCCGGTGGAGGCTGTGATGGTGGCGGGGCCGAGAACTGAGTTCCATACTGCTCGTGTTGAACGTTGTTCATCTCAAACTCAAACTTGTCGATTGCTGGTCCCTCGTTGGTCAAATCTGTTGATGGAAGGGCATTTTAGTAATCAGCTTTACATCCGCACCCAATCTGCTGCTACAATATATGCAAACACTACTTATACTACTACTGCTACTACTTCTACCACTACTCCTACTGAAGCAATAAGTAACGCGTACTTGGACTTTGACCTTCGGGAGGTGTTGCTTCATGCAGAATCATCGGCGGAGGTGGTGCCGGGGCAGCGAACGTTGGCGGTGCCGACGGTGGCGGAGATTCGTCCTCAGCATCGGTCAGCGGTTCACCATTCTCGTCGCACTCTTCCACCACCAGCGAAGGGAAGTTACCGATCTTGCCCATCAATTCGCCTTCCCACCAACCATCGTCCACACCGTGAGGACTCTTGGTGATGAGTTTGATAATCTGAAGCGGAAAATAGAGATTGAAAGTACAGCTGTGTTTAGTTGCATGTAGCGATCCTAATCCTCTTACCTGTCCCTCTTCGAAGGTCAGCTCATCCTCAGCGGTCGCATCGTAATCGTACAACGCCACACAGTACAGCTGATTGTTGACCTTGCGCGGGGCCGATATGACCGAGATCTGGTCCGGCGATTGGCCCGAGTCCTGCATCGGATCCTGGTCCTCGTTGTCCACCGTGTAGTCCACGGACGAGAACGAAATCTGGCTCGACAGCTGGGCAGGTGTGTGCGTATCGACCGGTGTGTCACGCTCCACGTCGAGATAGTTGTGCGGCACGAAACCTTCCTCGCCGCGGTAGTTGCGTGCCCGCAGCCACCCATCCCCATCGCCCTCGCCGACCACCTCGAGCTGTTCGCTCTCGACTATGGTTAGCTCGTCCGGGTTTTGGGCAGTGTACGAGTACAGCGCAGTGCACTTGAACGTTTGGCCCGCCGGTTCGCGTGGCTGTGCAGCGGTTGTCGAAGATTCCTGGGACGCAACCTGACTGCTGGCTGCGGCCGTTGCCGCCTCTTCCGCGCCCCAGTCGACCTGGATCGGATCGTCCCAGCCGTGGGAAATCTGTTCAATCTTTTGCCGCTCCTGCTCTACGCCAAACTCTGCCGGATGGAAACGCCACAACAGGGTTTGAATGGGATTGCCTTTGGAAGGGCTAATGGAGTTTGGAGGCCGCTAACTTACCCTCATCATCATCGCTGTCAGCCGTAAACTCGTCCGATGCGGGCTCCGGTTGCTTCGGTGCGGGCGATGACTCCGAGACGGGCTGATCCTGCTCCGCATTGTCGCTGTCGTAGAATGAGTCCGAGCTGGGATTTTCCTACGCAATGATGAAGAAACGTATTAAGCATGTTGCTCTTACAATTTATCGACTAATACCCCCACTTACCCCCTGACCGGACGCGTCCGTGCGCATCGACAGTGAGCTGGCCGAGCGCGGCATCTCCTGCACGCTGAGCGTTTCCGCCTCCTGTATCCATTCGTCCACGTTGATGCCGCCGATCCGCAGGCACTCCAGCCGCGCTTCCGCCTTCGCCTTGGCAATTTCCGACTTGCGTATGTTTTCGCGGAACTCCTCAATCTTCGTCTCCAGGTCCGGCCCATTCTGGTCGTTCGGATCGGTCCGGTGGCCCGCCTCGCGGAGCGCCGTACACACCGCCAGCTTGCGCGCACACTCCCGGATGACGTTGCTTTCGCGCGCCACCCGACCCGCCCAGCGCTTGCCCTCGCGGCTAAGCGTGTCGGCGGCCGACTCATGGTCCGCCGTAATCTTGCGCACCTGATCGTTATCGCACGGCTCGAACTCGTACTGGATGTGCTGCTTCAGCACCGGATAGTACAGGTAGCAGCACTGCAGGTTGTACTCGCGCGTCAGCTGCTGCGCCTGGTCGCGTATCTTGCCGAACGAGTTCTGCGTGGCCGAGCAGGTCAGCAGCTCGGTGCGGCCGATCAGTGCCAGATAGTCGGCCACCCGCTCGTACACGTAGTTCTCCATCGTCGCCATCGTCGTCTGCAGGTCGATGGTGAAGTACCGGTTCTGGTGCGCGTTGGCCGCCGCCAGGCTGAGGATGTAGTCGTTGCGGGCGCCCGTCGACTTCTCCTCCAGCTGCTCCTTGCGCGACGTCACGCGCGCACTGTTCTTCTGCAGCGACGTGATCGACTGGAAGAAGGAGCCCTTCTTCTTCTTCAGCTTCTCCTCGATGTCGCGCGCCTTGTCGCGCACATCGTGTGCGCTGTGCTCCTCGTCGAAGTAGATCTTCTTCGTCTTGTCCACGTCGGTCACCGAGTTTTGCAGCTCTTTCTGCACCACGGCAAGGTTCTCGATGCAGCGCTTGCTGCTGTTCAGCTTGGTGCTGCGGAGCACCTTCGCCTCGTCCGCGATCTGCTGCTGGAACACCTCGACGGCGGCAAGCCGAGCGCGGGCCAACTTTTCGTTCTCCTCCAGCACCGTTTGCCACACGCTCCACATGTTCCTGCGCCCGGAAAGGGTAGGAAATTTATATTTAATTGTTTCAATTATTTTGTAATTGTTCGTTCTCGTCAAATGACGTATGAGTTTAAGCATGAAAAAGAGATAAGATTATCTCTTTTTTTTATAGAGATAGGATTCATAATTGCATTGCGTTAGGGACACAATGGGTACATAAACATCAGCAAAATAACAGGGTCTCAAGAAAATGTGAAGCGTTACACATTAATTGTAAACTTCTTTAATACTATCCAACATCGCGTTAGCCTCATCAGAAGCCATTTCCAAGAAAATTATGCCGCTCTCAGTAAAGTGAAGGTATGTCAAGCTCTAATGAGATTTAAAATATTAATACTTTCCAGGAAAATGATGTCTTCTACATCATCAAAACAAAACTCAATACACCTTGCACCACAGACCATCATAATAACCTCCGAACACACCCAAAATGAAACCAGCACGCAAAGGTCCCAACCTTGCCAGGGTCAAGGAATCTCCCCCAAGACATGGGATAATGATATGACCGGCAACAGCAACCAACAACAAAAAAACGACCATCATGAGCTCCTCTTCAACCAGTAACACCGACTACAGGCTGCGCCGACAGCGGCCTATTTTCCCACTCAACCGCTTCCTCTAAACCTTTCTAAAAATAGTCCCAAAAGCGAAAGCCCTTTTTCCACGCTACCACAAACCACAAAGCGACCACAGCAAGGTGTTTGATGCATAATGAATGACAATGGTGGCGGCACGTCAAACCTGCTCCACGATTGACAATACCCCGAAAGGATATTTATCATGTGCGTCTTTTTTTCTTCTTATTTTGTTGTTGATTCTCCTCCCTTTTTACCATCCTTGGAAGGTCATCCTTGGCTTCAACTAAGCACACATGTCACCAACATCACATGCCACCTTCAAAACGAGGCACCAGCAAGCCGAGCTTTCTCGTGCACCTCCCACAGTGACAATTAGCCAATGCGATATCCGTTGCATATTTTGTACCGGGCCCGGTGGTCTGGTGGTCTGGACGGCACACCAAGCCACTAATCGCTCGATAATGTTGATGTTTTCTCAGCACTCCCACCCATTTCCTGTTATACCCCTCTCTCTCTCTCTCTCCCGTCTAGATATAACGAGCGACCTCCTACGGTCTAGGCGCACTAAAGACACAATTTGCTTTAGCTTTAGGAAAATGGGTGTATATGTGTGTTTTTATGTGTACCATCGTACTCGTACCATTTCTCATCCGCACCGTCCATCTTGATCTCCGGTATGCATGCCTGCTTTTTGTTCAGGTACGCGGACGATATCTTGAGCAGGGCCTCGCTGTATGACTTCTCGATGGCGGACCGCTTGAGCGTAAACTGCCGGATGTCTTCCAGCAGCTCGCACTCATTCTGATTCTTGAGCGCTAGCTTGGCCAGCTGCTCCGTGTGCAGGTTCTTCAGAAACTTTGTGTAATTGCCCTGGAAAAGGAAAAAATGGAAAATGGTAAATAAATTCTCAGTAAAAAGATATTTTAGATAAGCAAAACCAGCGACGAAATAAATTATAAAACAATTACTCCAAGTACGCAGCATCGACCTTTAATGACCAAAACCAAAAACGGTTTGCGAACTGAAACGAAAACTTAACCGAAAACGATGTTCTCTTACTTTTCGTGGTGGAGGCTGCATTTTGGCGATGTTTTCCTTCCCAAAACCGCACTCGTACGAAACCCGCTTGCTCTCTTTGAAAAGGTTTGCTTGCAACTGCTTTTTGCCACTATTTTTGCTACAATTTCTTCACACTTCACACACACACAACCACCTCTAGACACGCTCCCGCCCGGGAAGATGGGTGACACGGGTCACCAGTGCAGCCTTTGCGATTTAACGCTTCTTCGCACACTCATAGGACACGGCGGTGCCAGAACCGGAGGCGCCGTTGCTTTAGCACAGTGGGAAATTCAGCCAATGCTTACACAGCTCACCCACCCAAGAAGCAAACACACACGCACACACACTCCTAGACGGACAGGGAAATGAATGAGAAAAATGCTAAAATCACTTCACATTTTCTTTTAATTGGAAGTTTCTATTACTGCTCTATGCTGAAATGGGGAGTTTGGGGAGTGGGAAATGGGGACACATTGTGGATGTCTGGGGCATGTACTTTTGACATTCAAACCTAGCGACGATCACGGGTTCACTGCAACAAAAATCTAAGCAGGCCACCGCAGGAAACCACGCATCGGTGTGTGGCAAATGGAAAGTGAACGAACGAACCGAACGCTTGTGTGCTGTGAAGTCGAATCGCCTTACACCAAAATCCCTCCACCAGCACCAGCTTCACGCACTGCGGGGTTCGTTCTAGGTCCCGTGTCAGTTTTCCAATCAATAATCCAGAACATAGAGCTGTCACATCGCATTTCCTTGTACACGATATCCAACGTACATTCCAAATGTGGGAGGAGATTGTGAGTTGTATTATCTTAGAACGTTTTTGCGATATTCATTTCCTGAAACAGGATATGACCACCCTCCCACGCACACGCACACACACCCACACGAAATACACGTTAAGGGAAAACTCCGTGGGCTTCTTGGGAGTTTCCCGTCGGTTATCTGTATCGCTATGTTCACGCTACTTTCACCATCACAGACAAGCGACATTTTCATTCCGCATTTTTTTCCGTAGCAAAAACTCACGTAGGGTTTCGCCAGTTGGGAAAAAAAGCAGAACAATTCTACCTTTCACGCACCCGACACCCGTGTGACTCGATTATTTTATGTAATAACACTCACGCTCCACAATCCTCTCACGAGCAGGACCGGGACCTACACGCACTGCACGTCCTGCATTTCGTGAACGCGAGCGCGGACAGCTTCAACCTCACCGAAACGCACCCAAATAGCGCCTGCCGTCGGGCGGTGTGAAAATTTCACTGACCCCTTCTTTTTTTAACTTCTCACCAGCTCCACCAGCTCCAGTTTACTTTCAAATCCTAGCAAGCCACGACACGACACGGAGAGTACAGTGTATTGATTCTTCTAACTCGCACAAACACTAACACACACACTCACATGTGTGCTCCACCGTAAAACGCACACTTACACACACACACCTTGCACAAACACACACACAAACGCGCGCGCGCTGGGATGAAAACGCTCTGCTCGTTGTGAATGAACGGTGCGAATTTTCCTCCGTCTGACAATCGAATCAGACATCGGGGCCCACTAATTTTCCCACTTTGCGCGCTTTCCTGCCGCCCGTACGCCCTCCAACGTCCACAGCAAACGGAATGCACGGTAGGAACGATTGCGTCACTACTGTCACTGCTGTCCTGTCGTCCTTTCAGTGTACACACGCTCTCGCTCGTACGCACGCAACGCACGCAAGCTTCCCGATACTCTCGCTCTCTCTCTATCTCGCTCGATCTTTCCTCTTGCGTACCGCGCATGACGGCAGAGCGTCGTGGAACCGTTTTCCCTCACCTGCTAGCTCCAATATCTCCAGATATCTTCAGTGCCACCGTTGGAGAGATTCAAATGCATGCTCTCTCTCGGCGCTCTCTGGTAGTAATTGGCAGAGCGCGTTATCACACGCAAAGAATGACAGACGAAGATATGTGCATCGAAGGGTTGAAAAGCTTCGTTTACCTGTCAGTGCACTCTAATTGCGGTGTTTACTACAACTCAAGAGCTTTCGTAAAGCTTGTGGATTTCAAAATCAAATTCAGAACATCTCCAATCTACACTGAAAAAATGCCCCTCTTACCTGCCGCTGGTAGTATCGATTCATCAGCTTCCGGCGCCTTCCTGCCCGCTCCGGTGGGGCTGGTAAATTGGGCAGCGAGCCCGACATGTGCAGCGCCTTTCCCATTGCCCCCCTGCCGCTACACTTCCGCGTCCGTTGCTTGTGTTCGCCTTTCGCGCACCGTCGTAACACAAATAAGATGCTTTGCGTATCGAAGATGTTTGCAAACTGCGCCCCGATCCGTGACGTTCTGCGAGGAGCATGCTGTCCCAACACCTTTATCGGGCGCCAAACCACCGGCGATAAGGAAAGCCGGTTATCGTCGCTTTCGTGGTCAGTGGTGTGGTGCAGATAAGGCACACAAAACAATTACCTCGTGTTCGGTAACTATCGATGATTTGTCGGATGCAGAAACCCAGCAAACACCAAATCAATGAGAATGTCCTTCTTCGCTTGTCTCTTATCGCGACAGTGCTAGTTAGGGCTGTAACAAGTACCTTCCACTTGTAGATACTACGCTGCTGATAGTGGTATTGTGCATGGTAGCATTTTTTTTTTTGGATCAGCGCCCTCTGTTAGAGAGTAGCCATACTTCCAGTAGTTATCTTCTTAGTAGTGTTCTCATTATTATTGCGGACAGCTTCGAATTCCGGACCTTTTTTGTGTTTTTGTTTGATCTGTTTCATATCCAAACTACAACCATATCGCAATTAACTTTAAACGATTGCCATGATATACAAGGATAAGTTTAAATAGTAACTGTCATTTTGTAGCATGTGTAGGCTGATGGAATAGGTCAGAATGCATTGTTGAGCAAGTTATAATGGTCCAGAGGAAATGTCGCTTAAACACTCCCAGATCTCTTACATCGTCCGTTCGGATGTACCTGTACTTGTGGATGTACCCTTCTCATGTCGATAGAGGATCCGCCCGGTGAATCAATGTTCGATCTATACATTTTCTGGATCTCAGCAGATGGTCAAAATATGCACGATTTCTCTGTACAATGCGTCTCGGGATTTCGCTGCTGATGTCGTAGTGCGAAGTAACTTCCGTCCCAAAACGTCAACTTATATACTGTCTCCCAGTTGGGCCCTATCACCTTCGGCGAGCGGGAACTTCGTTTTTGTCGCATTGACTCTTAATCCAATTCTTGCTGCTTCGCGTTTGAATCGGGTCGGGAATCGGGAATCGCCTTACACATCTTTGCTGTCATCATGCCGCAACGATGTCATTCGTGAAGTCAAGAAATTGGAGAGACCCACAACTCTCAAATATATTTGTAGTTTGATCTCATTCTGTAATACAGTATGTTACCAAGTGTAATTGATTCCATATGTTTTTCTTTTTTGCTTAATATTCTATCCAAAAGATCCCGAAAGTATTTGAAATTTGAAAATTGATTCTTCTACTTTGCGTCCTAACGCGGACATGCCGTCCTATATACAGGCTTTCGAGATGTTATTCAATTCTACGCAGCCGGATAAAGTCAGTACTTGCAACGGGAGGGCAGCCTATATGAGGTTTGAACCCATGACGGGCATATTGTTGAGTCGTACGAGTTGACGAATGTACCACGGGGCCGCTCTTCAAATTCGAAATTTGATTATTTGAATGGTTTTTTTAAACAGCTTCATTCCTAGATAATCGTACTGCGCCAATAAATCGAAATAAAATAATAATTACTGATACATTTACCATGAGGTTATGTTCATAAATAATAATTTATTGAGATACTATTAATTCAATAAGTACTTCACGTCAGCCCTCATCATCATACGATCAATATCTCAGCACTAGCTTCCGATCGCACGACCAGCACATGAATGTTGGTTCTTTGTGCAATGAACGGTCTCTAGCCATCCAGATCTACTCCACAAATTGAGTGCATCAAATTCAATCTCGCACGATGATTGTCCAAAAACCGCCTCCCCTATACGCCTTGAACTTGAGAACCCCGAAACGCCTCGCAAGATGCCTAATGGTCGTTTAGCCGTTTAGAGACACACAGTGTGCACCTTGACCCCAAACCCCTCCAACGCTCGGGCTGCGTTTCATATCTTATCAGACACACGCTCCACGGTCAATGTAGACAATTCGAAATTCACATCAGAGAAGTGCGGCTTCCGTCCAGTACGCGATCACGAGTCGTTGCGACGAGATGGCATCAGCGGCGCTGTTGGTCCTCCTGCTCGGGTGCTTCAGTTCGGTCACACTTGGTGCCAACATTCTCTACGTGAACACCGTTGCATCGCCTAGCCATTTCGGATGGTGAGTGAGGGTGATCGGTTGGGCAAGCAGGTGTGTAAGTAACATAATGTGCTTTTCGCCCCAAACAGGAACCGTGCGCTAATGTACGAGCTGGCCTCGCGGGGCCACAATCTGACCGTGTTCGGCGTGGACAGTGAACCGAACCCACCACCGAACGTTACCTTCATCGTGATGGAAGATGTGTACAAGACGCTGTACAGTGATCCGAACATGCACACCGATTTCCTCGAGATGAGCAAAATAAGCCCGTTCAGCATGACGCTGCTGTTTAACGAGTTCGTGGTAGGCGTCTGCGAGATTGTGCTCAAGACGGAGGGTGCCAAACGCCTGCAGAGCTATCCGCCCGACTTTGGGTTCGATCTGATCATACACGACTACCTGTCCGGGCCGTGTCTGGCAGCGCTGGCGCACCATCGCTTCGGCAAGCCACCGGTCGTGGCCGTCACTGCGTACCACGGACTCTCTACCACACTCTCCATCACCGGTGCGTACCAGTACTCGGCCCTTGTACCGAACCACGCGTACGATGCAACCGAGGACATGAGCTACAGCCAACGGTTCATCAATCTGCTGGTCAACCTGGAGGAGGAGCTGCTGCAACGCTACTCCATGATACCGGACTCGAACCGTTTGCTGCGCACGATCGATCCCACCCTGCCCGACGTGGCGGAGTTTAACGCCAACACGAAGCTGGTCCTGCTGAACGCCAACCCAATCATCCAGTACACCGAACCGTTCATGCCGAACGTGATCCCGGTCGGTGGGCTGCAGATCATCAAGCCGAAACCGCTGCCGGCCGATCTGGCCCAGCTGCTCGAACGGGCCGGCCCGGCCGGTGTGATACTGTTTTCGCTCGGCACCAACGTGCGCAGCGATTCGTTGGGCGAGGCGCGCATTCTGGCCATCATCGGCGCAATGGAAGCGCTGCCCGAGTATACGTTCCTGTGGAAGTTTGAAACGGAAACGCTACCCCGCAAGCTGCCCGCAAACGTGCACGTGCGCAAGTGGCTGCCGCAAAACGATCTGCTCGCGCAACCCGCCGTGCGGCTGTTCATTACGCACAGCGGGCTGCTCAGTACGCAGGAAGCGATCTGGCACGGGGTGCCGGTGATTGGCTTTCCCGTGTTTGCCGATCAGTTCAAAAACATCAACTACTGCATGGCACGGGGCGTCGGCCGGCGGCTTAGCATTGAGCATCTGAACCAGCAGGAGCTGATCGACACGATCCGGGAGGTTATGACCAACGAAAGGTGAGTCTGTCTTATCACGAACGCACTCAGCAGCAGCTGAAAGATTAAGCTAGGATTAGATTATACGATGCAGGTGCTAAAAATATCTCCTCTACCCCCCCCCCCCCCCCCCCCCCCCCCATCACACTTTACAGCTACCGTACGAACATGAAGCGCATGTCATCGCTGTTCCGCGATCAGCCCGAACATCCGCTCGATCGGGCCGTCTGGTGGATCGAATGGGTGCTGCGCCACCCGGACTCAACGGAGCTGCTGACACACGGTTCGCGGCTCAACTGGTTCGTGAAGTACTCGTACGACGTGCTGATTCCACTGTTCGCCGCCATTGCGCTCGTTTGCCACGGCCTGTTCTTCCTCGTGCGCCGTCTGTTTTGCCGCCGAACGGTGCGCAAAGCGTCTGGAAAGCAGAAACGATCGTAGAATTGTATTAGAATCGTTCCAATAAAGTGTAACGGGTGGTGGTGGTTGCTTTCTTCTCACCTCCTTTACTGACACTTACCACTTGTGCGTCCATCCATCATTTCGGTTTATCAGCGAGATAGCAACAGCTGGGTGCGTTTGGGTTCCTAATTTAGAAACCAAATTTAGGGTTAGAGTTTACACACAACACCTTACACTGTATGTTTTGCTGCAATAATCTTGAACTGTTATCTTCAATCCTCTTATCATACGTAGGGGAAAGCGGGGCAAAATGGGCATGTGGGGCAAAATGGGCACCCTCTATTTAAGCATTATTTGACTACAAAGCTACTTTCCAATGCTCAAAATGTATTCATTAGAGTGTTTTATGAACACCATGTAAGTTTCATAACCCTAACACAAAAAATAACCAAGAAAAGTGCAAAATAAGGTTTAGTAGCATATTGATGTAATTTTTGTCACTTCGAAAATAAGCTTAACCCAGTGTCACAGGGATGCGTTGAAGTTTTACATTATATACTATTAAAGATATGATATTTCTATACAATTTGTCTGAAGAAAGCAAGGCGATCGAATGCGTATTTTTACTAATATAACATAAAATACAAAAATGCTTCACGTGGGGCAAAATGGGCAGTTACGCTTGGGGCAAAATGGGCAGATACTTTTGACAAATGGCGTTTGGTGAGGCTATGGTGTTGTATTTGTCGCCTCAATAATGATAACAGACACAGCTTCAAAAGAATCGATTTTGTAGATTTAAACGTGTAAAAACTGTTTTAATTTTGATAACATATTTTTGGAAGAATTTTAAGGGCTTTCCTGACCAGCAAAACAAAAGATAGAACGAAAATACAATTCACGAAACGGTGCGCAAAAGCATAGACCATTACCTAAGCGCAGTTGTTGTGGCCCATTTTACCCCAGTGTTTTGACGTTTCACAGTTTATTTACATATGCCCATTTTGCCCCAGGGCTATGCCCATTTTACCCCGCGTGTCAAAATAGCTTCTCGTAAAACATCAACTTTTATTTTACACTGTTTTCATGATTTTAAGTTGTTTTCATTCTATGTGGCAATTTTAATCCATAGATAAATAGTGGAGGCATACAATAATGCATGAATAATTGTGTTTTGTGGCATATTCAATGGAATATTCAGTAAACTGCTTAACATGCCCATTTTGCCCCGCTTTCCCCTACCTGATTTGTTTTTTTTTTGTCAATATTTCCCCCCCCCCCTCCCCCTACAGTTGAATGATGATTAAACTGATGGGCAGTTTTTGGCCCTTTTTCTTTCAATTCTTCCCGACTGGTAGGATGTACCGCAGTAGAAAAAAAACACAGCAAAACAGTGATTTTTTTTTGTTTTTTGTTATTTTAATTATCATTTTCTTCTGATTTTTCTTTAATTCTGTACTTTAAGTGTAATAATTTATTTAGATTGATTTTGTTGTTGTTTTGTGTAAATTCTATAATTTACAGAGATTTTAAATGTGAAATTAAATATAAAAAAATAAAAAATATTGCAATTTTTCCACTTCCCTTTTCTTGCTCTTTCTCTCCCACTTCTCTACAATAAACGGTTCTTCTTACTAACCTGCTTTCGCTTACTTGCTCTTCTTCTAATTTTTACACGCGCTTACGTGCTGTTGTTTTGTTTTTATTTACTTATGTGTGTGTTTGTTTTGTTTTGTTTTGTTTTCTGTTTAATTATTTGTTTATCTTAACCTTACACACAATCGACGATCGCGTCCACTTGTTTGCCTTCTTTCTCTGCTCTACTTGTAACTACACAACAGTTCTCGCGTTTGTTTTGTTTCTTTTACTACACCAGAAGAGCATGTGCTCCCCCTCCCTACCGCCACGCTCTTACTAATTTTTCTCACCATTACACCAGATAATGCTATTTACTGCCTAAGTGGACACATTATACACATTATACACGCTACATCCCCCCTTGCTACACAGAGACAGACGATGTACCACCTAAAATGGCATCGCGTTCCACTGTTCGTGTGCGCGCACACATCTACCCAAATCCATTTTCCCTAAATTGTCCCTTTTTGCTTGTTCTTTTTGTTTTTCATCATAATTAGTATATATACACACACACACACTTTGGGTTTGGTCCCAAGTGAACCAAGCCCCCGCGCGCCACCGTTCCGATTGCGGGTAGAGGGAGCGCGCACCACCTGTGCACAGGATCATAAGGCGCCATTCATCCATCATTCACACACACGCTTCATTACACGTAAAAAACAAAAACAAAACGTTACAAAACAGAGAAAAAAACGTGTCTGTGCCGCGGGTGCTGTTTGTCAATTTCACTAGTGGGAAATAAATAACGGTGTGTGGGCTGTCGGTTTCTCTCTGTTTGCAGTACTGTTAATATTTTCATACCGCTTTGTAACCGTTCGTCATTTTGTTTAGGCTAGGCGGTTTACTTTGTGTGGTAAGGTATTTTCTGTTTGTTTGTTTAACGTTATCAACTATCCTGATGCTACCTTGTCCTGTGGCACGTGCTACCACCACCACGCTCTTTATCTCTTTCTCTATCTCTTTCTTTCTTTCATTTTGAACGGGAATGTTCCATTTTTCTAGTAGACCTTACATGGCTAATTGGGTTGGGTTGTTTTAGGTTTGTTTAGGAGATGTGGAGCATTTTTGTTACACGATTTCCTTTTTTTTTTACATGGTTCTTCCCTGACTGCCTATGCCAGGGCCCCTTTCCTGGTGGTAGAAAACTGAAGCGATTGCAAGTTTTAATTCGGTTATGCTAGACACTTTTTACAAACTTTAAATACACGCGTGTATTTCGTTCTTCTCCTCATTCGCCACCACCACCAGGCGGTGCTGTTGTGTGGGAAGACCCACCCCACCAATCACGTGGTGGTGGTTTTGGAGCGTGTTTTATTCTGTGTTTCCGTTTCCATCCATTTGAGACACATCGCCCTGAATATAGTTAGGTAGTATGTCTAGGAATATCTATATGTATGTGTATATATATATAGTAAGCATTATGTATACGCCACCCACTTACTACACGACTCCCATCTGCTTTTAGTCTAATCCTACGATTTGCTTTACATAAATAAATTAAATAACTTTTGCTTCACTTCCCTTTCTTTTTTGACACAATAAAACCCCTCTTTTTTGCTCGCGCTCCCGTTCACCGTCCCGTCTTGGTTCCACCGATCCACAGAGCATGGCATGGCATGGGGCACGGTTGCATGGCAACGCGCAAAACAATCTACGCACGCGCAAACGCACGTGGTTCGGTGGAGACGCATGTGGTGAAATACGTTACAAAAAACATACATGCAGTGAAAAATAACCGTTTTATTCGCTTAAACGTTTCCTTTCTGTGCGTGTGCTTCTGCTGTGCTTGCAAGAGAGGGATTTGTTTGTTCGCAAACCCGATGCCGGACCGTGTCTTTCTACCTTGCTGTGTAAAGATTAATAACGATTTTAAAACAGAGAACAGAACAGATGCACAGTATCGCACATCCCCCCCCCCCCCCCTCCTGTGCGATCCTCTGTCCGTCCGCCCACTTATCCAAATCTAACGGTTTTCTTTTTTGCTATCCAACTTTTTTTTTTTTTGTTGTTTCAAAGTACGCGCA
The DNA here is from genome assembly GCF_943734685.1 of Anopheles coluzzii. Taxonomy (NCBI): domain Eukaryota; kingdom Metazoa; phylum Arthropoda; class Insecta; order Diptera; family Culicidae; genus Anopheles; species Anopheles coluzzii. The sequence continues at coordinate 114,700,342 of NC_064670.1, forward strand.
TGTGTGTTTGTGTGTTTCTTTGTATTATTAGTAATTTATCTTCAATTAAAATACCAAACAAAAAGGATAACCATTACTGCTTTGTTGCACATTTTCAATTCGACTGGGATAATTGTGTGATTTGTTAAGGAGAACTTCTGTGTTTATATTCTGACTTCTGGCTTGTTTGGCATTCTGTACAGTATTATTTTTATTTTTACAATTTCAACCCCATGTTTTGTAACGTTTTTTGTTTGTTTGTTTGTGGCGATTTTGGCAGGTGTGGTGTACGTGTTGTGGCATTTTGTAGTTCTCTAAACGGAGTTTCATCAAAATAAGACACGTTTGCCTAATTATGCATTTTTCTAGCGCTAATTTGTGATGAGTTGTGACAAAATGGATAATATAAAAAACAAGCAATAGAATCTAATTCTGTACACAAAAAAGCAGCTGTAACTAAAATTTACCTTCGTGATAATGATAATAAACATTCAAGTGCAAAATCCAATTCTCACAACAAAAAAACAGAAAACCAATGAAAAGAATACCAATAATAGCCCTGAATAATCCTTCCCCGAAGGATAACGAAAATCATTGTACTTGTTTGCAAGAAGGGAAATTAATCGATCACGAAGAAATGATCTCACGTGGTGGTGGTGGTGGTGGTGGTGGTGGCGGTTTTTAGTTACGCTTCGTCAACGTGTGTGTTCTCTCCGTTTTGAATAATTTGAAACGGTTCAAAAGCATCGTTTTTATTTTGTTGTAATTTGTTTTAAAAATATGTACACTCAAAAGCTTATTCCGATGCCCTGTCTGGTGTAGCAGCAGCACTGACTGAGTTCCGTTCGCCATGTGTCGCGGCGCCGCCTTTCCTATACGTTCTACAGCCCATACTAATACCATTCGGTGATTTTTTCACTAAACTAAACCGTTTACTGCACACATTTCCCATCGCTTTTCCTTGCTTTGTTTATGAGACGTTTATAAGATGGTTTGAAGAGTTTGTTGCGCGGTGCCTGTTAGAGTGTGACTATTTTCTCGTAATGGCGCACACTTCTCAATCGGTACAATGATTATCATCCGCAGCGTAAGGGATGGGGATCAGGGTACTAATTGACAAATTTTCACCATTGGAAAGCTTAATCCTACCGACAGGCGCACTCACACACACGCATAACTGATTGAATTTGTATACCCTTTTGTTTAGAATTTCCTTCACACTGTTATCTGTTTTACACGACTATAATTGCACGCGATCGTAATAAAAAAATGAAAAAAGTTTGTTTGAAATTCGACTGCAACATGCACATCTACAAATTTAACAAACTAATTAGATAACAGGGTTTCAGAGGTTCTCATAGTTGTGGGACATTTCCTTGACTCTTTCTAATAGCAAATGAACTTCATATATTGGAAATTGGACTCTATGGCACCCTGTTTGGACAGGCCCAACATGAAATTCCTATTGGATTTCTCCAACAGGGGTGCTATAGAGCCCATTTCCCATTACAATTATTTCCTATATGAAAGAGTGGAGGAAGTGTCCCACAGCTATGAGAACTCCTGGGGAAAACCCTGCATGTCATCCAAAAAAGAAAAGTGTAATCAATGCAAAGAAAAATAATGCACTTTTGATGGATTTGTCCTGCTGAATGTTCGATAACTTTTTGTTTGTATTTGCCTGCCCGTTGTGTTCTACCATTGGCAGTAGAAGAAGAAAAAAACAACTCAAAATTGCAACGCGATGCGCATTCCCATACACACAGCCTGCCTGCCTGCCTGCTTGCCAGCGCCATCGTCCAAACCTTCTGTTACAGGTTCATTTGCATACTGCATATCTGCCCTTACGCGCCCTACACCCTCCACACACACACACACACAAACACACATACCGCACCATTCAGCACATTCACTATCCACTCAGCACAGCACTCTATTTCTCTCTCTGTCTCTCTCTCTCTTGCTATACTTCTTTTCCACTGCCCACCCGCGAAAAGGATAAGTTAAAGCGATTAAATTAATTTAAACTATGCGCTACAAATGTTTTACAATTTTATACTGTACAGTTGAGTTTTTCGTAACAATTAAATATCTTGTTTAGCCCCTTCTGAACCTTTTTCTTTTCCACCCCCCGCTTCTCTCTTTGCTTTGCTTTCACGCATAGTACGCACACGCACGTTCATGGATCTAGACCGTTTGCGGAGCCTTTTTTTTTTTGCACAATATTAACACGGCCTTTGTGTACACAGCCGGGAGCGACGATAGCAGCAAACAACTGTACTGCAACTAGCAGCACCAAACAACTTAACAAAACATTGAAGGACACGAGAGGTGTATCGATAAACAGTTGCGTTTAAAAAAAAGGGTTCATTCTTACTGCGGTGAACGTGAAAAAATGGAGTCAAAAATATAAAGAAGTTAAAAAATATCAAAAATATTGTAAAAGGACACAATTATGTATGATTTGCACGATTGAAAGTTTTAACAAAAGATAATACTTGTTGCAGCAAACGGTGCCAATCCCCAAAAATAGATTGCAACCATCGTTTCAAAAAACAAAACAAAAATCACGATAATCAGTCTACGCGATTGAATGTATGTGGACGTTATAATCTTATAAGCAATTATTTGAAATAATTTTCAACAGATAGTAAAGCTTTCTACTTTGTAGTGTCTGTGTGTGTGTTTTGGCGATTGCACGATAATAAAAAAAAAAACAAGTATTGCGAAAAAAAACCTATCACCTATTTGCAGGAAAGTTAGCCGCCGTGTAAAGCAGCAGCAGTAACAGATCCCAGCGCCAAGTGGCGAAGGCTACCCTGAATGCGTAGTGGTGCAGCAACAAGTGTTCACGACTACGATTAGGCCACCTTCTAGAGCATGTACTGTCATCGCACCTCACAGTCCTTTTTCGTCGCACTGTTAGCGGGCGTGTTTGCTTGCTGCTGAGTGTTGCTGCTGTTGTTGCTACTACTACTACTACTACTACTACTGTTGTTACTGGGGCCGGTACTGTTGGACGTCGGTACTATTGATTGCAGTCCCGCTACTAGCTGCTGATGTTGCTGGTGCTGATGCAGGTGCTGTTGCTGCTGTTGAGATGGTGGTACGAGCCCTAACGGTAGCATTGCGGATTGATTCATGGACAACGGTACCTGTTGCTGCTGGTGGTGTTGATGGTGCGCCGTGGCGGAACCGAACAACCCTGCAGTAGAGGACGTGCTGAAATTGGTGTTCGTATTCGCCGCAAAATCCAGCAAGCTCTTGAACGACATGGACGTGTTGTTGCTGGACGACATGGTGGTGTTGCTGCTGCTGTTGCTGCTGCTTGTAGTGCTTGCCTTGCCCATCGCCGACATGCCGTAGAGTGCTGCAAATCCGGTACCAACGCCGCCACCGATACTGCCGCTCGGGTTACCACTCTGGTGATGCTGTCCCATGCCTCCCAATTCGGCACCACCGTTCGATGAAGCGGCTACGGCAGCTGCAAAGCCCATCGCACGCTCGAACGCGTTGGGTGAGCTGTCCGCCAGGTTGGCGGCTGTAAGCAACCGTTCGATCATGTTCTTGCTCGAAGTGGCTGCCGCTGCTTCCGCCGCGGACGACGTGGTTAGGTCTACCGAGCCGGCCGCATAGCTCGGGGGCGGCGGCTGTCTGGCCATCCGCTCGGTGTCGATCACCGGTGAGGACGCGTTGCTGCTCGCCGTATGCGCCGAGGCAGGGTTCGGTCTGTCGCCCAAACCGGAATCATAGTCGGAAGCACCGCCGCCGGACGACTGTTGCTGCTGGGCGGCGTTCTGCTTCGACGTCATCACGTAGCCACCGCCGGCCGAGTTGCGCGCCAGCTTCAGCCGGATGGGCGTGATGAGCGGCTTCTCTGCCGGCGCGGCCTGTGCCGCCGCCGTGCGATGGTCCATCTCGGGCGACGGTTGCAGCGATTGGCCCCGGCTGTTGGTGTTGTGTATGGCCGCCAGGTCGATCACCAGCGGATCCGTCTCGGGCGAGGAGCTGCAACCGCTGCTCCTCGTTGCCGCTCGCTCATCAGTGACGGGCGTCTTCTGGGGCGAGGCTTGCTGCGTGGCCCCACTACCCGCCTGCGACTGGGGTGAGGGGGCGTGCGGCTCTTCCGATGGCGCCGGCTTCTTCACGCCCAACCGAATCACTATCCGCGGCGGAGGTTGCTGCGCCTGGTCGTCCCCGTTGCCGGCCACCGACACTGCCGCGTTGCAGATGATCTCAACCTTCTTCTTTTCGCCCTTGTCGCGCTTGTGCTTTTTCTCCTTTTTGCGCTTCTTGTGCTCACTGCCGCTGCGATCACGCTCCCGATCCTTGTCCTTGTGCTTGTGCTTCTTAGCCTTCGGTTCGTCGTCGCCAGTATCACCACCGGCAGCACCGAGCGTGTCCTCGTCAGCCGCACCGCCCGGCCCATCGTCCTCGAAGCTTATGTTTTCCGCGTACATCATGTACTCGCGCTTCAGATCCTCCAGGCTCGGGGGCGGCACACTGCCCAGCATGCGCTTCTTCGGCGGCCGCAGACTGCTGCTCGCGCTCGGCCCGGCACTCATCGATCCCATACCGTACGCGCCACCATCCATGCCGCCCGAACCGAGCTTGATCTTGAGCTTCGGTGCCTGCTGTGGTGTCTGCTGACTGACGGCAGTCACGGTGGCCGTCGCATTCGCCCGGTTGTTGCGCGATCGTCGCTTGCCGCCGGCACCGCTGCCGACACCACCACCGGCTCCAACCACGCCGGCACCGCCGCCCAAACCAACGCCGCTGACATCGTCCATCGACAGGTTCATGGCCGATCCGTTCGGACCGGCAACGCCCGACGCTCCCGGCAGGACTGCTCCGACCGAACCGCTCACGCTACGCCTTCGCTCGGCCAGCATGAGTTCGTGATGCTCGGAGGCAGCCTGCGGTACCGATGCCAGCTGGCGCAGCTCACGCGACATGTTCGACGACAGCTTCTTCCGGTGGATGCCACCATACTCCTTGTAGTCGTCCTTGGTCGGCATCGTGCCCAGCGATTCCACCGCCTTCGGGAAACCGACCGTAGTGCGATTGCCATGCCCGGCTCCACCCATCGACATTCCCTGCGCATGATGATGATGATGATGGTGCAGATGATGATGGTCCGCCGATTGCAGCACGGCCTGCGGGTCGTCCTGGTTCATGTCCTGATTCCAGTACTGGCGCAGCAGCTCCTTCTTGCGCATGCGCCGCAAGTTCGACGAGCCGCCGGCCCCGCCAGCCACGGCCATGCCAGCGACATTGCCCGCGACACCACCGACGCCACTGGCACCGACCCCACCGCTACCGCCCGGACCCATCTGCACGCCCATGGACGACGCCATGCCGATGGATGGATGCTGCAGTTGCGATGCTGCCGCAGACGCAGCGGACGAACCGGCACCGCCACCATAAGCTCCACTGCTGTCCAGCTGCGCCAACGGTCCCTTTATCTTTAGCTTCATGATATTGCGCGAGTCCGCCAGCGACGACATCTTGTGCAGCAGCGGCTGCTGCTGCTGTTGCGTTGGCGCAAGCGGCTGCAAGCTGTCCGAATCGTTCGTTTCATCCTGTGGCTGCTCGATCATTGGCTCTTCGTTCAGCACTGCTGCTGGTAATGCGGCCGCAGTCGCCGGTGGCGTACCGGAGGGAACGTACGGGGCACCCGCTGGCATGGATCCTGCTGCCTTCAGCTGACTGTTGGCTGCGTTCGAATCGGATGTGACGCTACTGCTGCTATTGCTGCTCTGGCTGTTGCCGGTCGCTGTGACAGCGGCCAGCAAGGAGGCCGACCCGGTGCTGACTGTGCTGTTCGTCGTGACGTTCGTTTGCGCAAGCGAGGCAGCAGCTGCTGCCGCCGACCGATTGCTCGCCGTGTCGGCCTTCAGTGCCGACTGCAGCTCGTTCTCCATGTCCTCGTCGATGTCGGCCAGCGTTTGATCGGCCGTACCGCTAGCAAACACGCCCAGCAGCTGATTGTTGTACGCGTCCGTGTTGCTGGACGAATCGAAGCCACTGTTGTACGTGCGCATGTCCACCGGGCCGGGTAGTACGGCCATATCGGGCAGCGAACTAGCGGCCACGCTGGTGGCTGTTGCGCCGTACGCGCTGTTCGCATTGCCGCCCGTTCCAGCGCCGGAGCCCGCATTCGGGCCGCTGCCACTGTTGCCACGGCTCGACTTTGCATCCGGACCGCCGGCCACACCGCCCGATCCACCCTGGCCAGCACCGCCGCCCGCTCCAACGTTCGCGCCCGACAGATCCGCCGACCGGCCATCGGTCGAACGGCGCCGGTCGCGCATATCGCGCAGCTTGCCACAGTCAATCACCTCGTCAAAGTCCAGATCGTACACCGTGCCGATGATCTTGCTGTGTATCGTGCCGCTGCCGAAGCACCCGAAATCGGACCCCGGTCCCAGCTGTCCCATATGGTAGCTCGAACCGTGCGTGTGCTGCTGCCGACTGTTGGAACCACCGCGTCCCATACCGGCGCCGGCGCCACCAACGCCACTAGCCAGAGCGGCCGCTGCAGCCGCTTCTCTCGCCGCCTGCGCTTGCCGTCCCGAGCCGGGCGGTCTGCCACGGCCTCGGCCACGACCCCGCCCCGGCTTACCGGCCGTCGTCTCGCCGCCCTTCGACCCTTTGCCGCTAGCGCCCGACGACATTGGTGGCGGAACCAGGCCGCCACCGCCACCGATCGCTTTCTGCATCTCGTACACCGAGGCGGACACGGCGGCCGCCGCTGTCTTCGGGCTTTTGCCCGGGCTGAGCGACTTCGCGCCGGCGGCCGTCACCGACGGTGGAGATTTCAGCTGGTGGCTCAATGGATGCACCATTCCGGCCAGCGCGCTCGCACCGTTGCTTTCGCTCATGAGCAGCGGATGGTGATGGTGGTGCGCCGGATGCAGTTGCTGCAGGTGGGGCGGTGGCGGAGGAGGTTGCTGCTGTTGTTGCTGCTGCTGGTTCTGGATGCGCGACGACGAGCGGGACGATTTGGTTGGGCTTTTCTTCGAGGACGAGTGGCCACCGACACCGACCAGCATGTCCATCCCGGCCACATCGGGCTGGTGTCCTGGCGGCAGCTGATGATTGTGCCGCTGCGGTGTGCGTCGATGCTGCGGAGTGCGCGGTGTGCTGCCTCCACTGCTAGTACCACCACCATTGCCGCCACTACTGTTGAGCAGGTAACTGTTTTGCTGCTGGTCGGTGGGCGTTGGCTGTCGACTCTGTTGCTGCTGCTGCTGCTGCTGCTGCTGTTTGTTGGGAGAAACGGCCATCCCGGACAGTGGGGAAGACATCTGGTCCAACTGCTTCTGCTGCTGGGCGCCACCCGCTGCCTGAGCGCCAGCGCCACGATGCGGCGATACCATTGCATCGCCCAACCCCATGCCGTGGTGTGCCATCGTCGGCACACCGACTCCGAGGCCACCGCCAGGCGCATGGTGCTGATGTTGATGCGGCTTTCCGCCACCCGGGACGGTCGTCTGCGGTGGCGTCGGTTGCTGATAGCCGGCGTTACCGAAGTTGGGCGGATATAGCCCGGCACCGGGTGAAGGAAACGGCACCGGAACACTCGCCGGCGGGAATAGTGAAACTGCGCCGGGGTAGTGTTGCTGCTGCTGCTGCTGCTGCTGGTGATGGGCGGAATGGGGATCGTTGGCCGCAAAACCGTACGGTTGTTGCTGTTGCTGCATCGGGTTGACACTGTTCGGCGTGCCCTGCGTGTTGCTGTTGTTGATGGAGGGCGCTCCGCCGGGCTGCTGCTGCTGCTGATTCACCATCGACGGAGTGTTCTGAATGTCCATGAAGCTGTTCAGATCGTTCAGCTTGCGATGGCTATTGTTTGCCATCTGCTGCTGCTGTTGCTGCTGCTGCTGCTGCTGCTGTTGTTTCTGCAGCAGCAGATTCTCCTTCTCCTGCATGACCGCACATTCGTGCTGCTTCTTCTGCTGCTGCTCGATCGAGTTCAGCCCATCGTTCGCTTGATTCCAGCCCCGTCTACCGACCGGTTGCTGCGGCGAGGGATGCTGGCGCTGCTGCATATTGTCAAACAGCATCATTGAGGTAGCTTCGTTCTGGTTCGGAACCTTCATGCCCTGCATAAAGTCCAGCCCAGAGAGTGGATTGTGCATATGATGGTGCGGTTGTTGTTGCTGTTGCTGCTGCTGCTGTTGCTGCTGATGGTGGTGGTGATGATGGTTCAGATCGTTGCTGCTGCCAAGCTGCTGCTGCATCGACGGATGCAGATGGTTCGTCATGGCACCGCCATCGAACAGTCCGCCCCCGGTAGCCGGTCCCGCCGCACCGTGCGTCTTCTCGCTGTCCAGTGCGCTGACGTTGTTGTTGTTGTTCGTCTGGTGGCTGTTAAGCAGGCGGGCTGCTTCCATGCAGTTCTGAGCGAGCTGCGCCGTCGAAACGGTGTTGCCACCGAGCACGCCCGAGGTTGCCGCTGCTGCCATCGAGCTGCCAACGGAGGTGGGCAGCGCATGGTGCAGCATGGACGCGGCGGCCGTCGACACCGCCGCCGACGGTACCGCTGATGGAGGTACCCAGCGCTCGTCCGACGGTCTGGACGCGAGATGGTCGAGATGGTCCTCCTTCGCGCTCTTGCTGCCCAGCTGTGACTGCGATTGCTGGCTGAGCGCTTGCAGCTGATTGGTTGGCGGTTGCTGTTGCGTTGGTTGCTGCACGGCAGGCTGCATACCACCGGGACCCGCCGCCGCCGTCATCGGTGAGGACAGCTGATCCAGCGGACTTCCGGCCGCCGGACCGCCAGCCGGGTGGAACTTGTTGAACGCACCACCGTACTGTAGGTCGGGCTGCAGCTTGTCCTTGCCGCCGAGCAGTGTGTCGCCGATGGATGATTCCAGCGGAAGGCCGTCCTGCTTCGAGCGCTCCGTCACAAAGTCGGCCACCAGCAGGGGGGCCTGAGTCGTGGTAGGTGTAACCTGCGCCGCGACCACGCTGTCCAGCATCATCATATCGCTGTCCTTTTTACCGTCCGCCGCACCGACGTCGTTCATCGCCTTCATCGCATCACTGCCGAGCGGTGTGCCGGTGGCCGCATTCGTGTTGGCCGTTCCGTGGGACTTCTTGTACTTCTGCCGCAGCTTCTCGACCAGGTTGAGCGTTTCCCGCTGCGTGTCCTCTTTGCAATCCTCCATGAAGGGAAAGTTGAGCGACTGGTTCAGCTCGAACGTGTCATCCGTTACGGAGCTGTCCTGCGGCAACAGCAGGTCGAAGATGGACGGTGTACCACCGTCACTATTACCCAGCAGTCCGCCACCGCTCGCCGCCCCGCTACCACCGTCATCCTTCGAAGCGTTGTTATTGCCAGCGGCTTGTATCGATGACCCGAATGCACTTCCGTCACACACGCCGGACGTGGTTTCGAAGGGTGCACCACCGCTGTTACTGCTGTTCAACTGCAGCGCGGCAGCATTATCGAACGGCGTCGGCTGTGCGGTGGCCGTTGGGAGCGCAGGCGTTTCGACCGGAATCGTATTCTTCTTGCTCTGCTCGTCCTCCTTCACAACGACCTGCGATGGCTGCGAATCCTTCAGTACACCCGCACTGTCCAGGGACGGTTTTGCATCGAGTACACTCACCGCAGGGATGTTCTTCGCTTCACCTCCTTCCATCTTCTGTTCACCAGCGGCAACCGCAGCACTAGCAATGTCGGGAGGCTTTTGATCAACAACCTTCGCTTCGTTGCTGGCGTCCTCGATAACCACGACATCGTCGTTGGAACGTGAATCATCCACCAGAGAGATAATCTCCATGCTCTTCGTTGGCTTGCTTTCCTCTTCCTTCGCCACCACAGCACTACTACCTCCTTCCAAAGAAGGTGACACCTGCTCAGCATCCGCTTTTGTGGGCGTTGCTGCCAGTATCTGTTCCTTAACTTTGCGCTGATCGGCTGAATCTTCGTCGGTGAGCAAAGATATCGCATCGCTGCCAGCAACCGACGAACCAAGGCTCTTGTTCTCCAACTCCTTTTGTGCTTCCTTGCCCTCTGCTTCGGTCGGTGGTGGTTTGAGCGGTTCTTTAGCCTCGGTCGCACCGAGGGAAGGACTGGCGACAGTTTCCGCTTCGGTCGACAGCTTTGGACTGCGGCGCTTCCGTGCCACTGGCGATTGCTGTTCGTCGCCAAGAGGACGCTTCGAAGATATCGTATCCTCGGGGACTGCCTCCTTTTCCACAGCGGCGTCAGCAGTATCGGCCTTCTTGGCCGATTTCTTCGATTCGGCATGCGAATCGTCCTGCTTCTCAGTCTCCGCCTGCTCGCTAGCCTTTCTGCGACTAGCGTTACGATTGCTCGGTACCTCCGGTGGCACAAGGGACGATTTCCTTTGCTTCTCCTCTAAATCGCCCGCACTAACAAACACGGACTGACGGCGGCCACCCCGTTTGAGTGGGGTTTCGTTGGGCAACAGCGATGCTGCTGCTGGTTGGTACGAGTTTCGACGATTTGTGATCGATTTCTCAGCTCCAACCGGGCCAGTAACGTCAGCAACAGGAACGGAAGACTCTTCATCGTTGCCTTTGGCGGACTTCTCTTGCTTCTCTTTACCGCTACGATTTGCCGTTTCCTTGCCCACTTTAGCAGCGGTTTGTTTGCTGCCGGCGGCGGTGGAAGGCAGCTCCTTTGCGTCTTCGGCGTCGGACAGGCTGCTGCTGGCGGTGGTGGTGGTGGAAGATTTTCTCCCACTGGCGGCTGGCCCCTTTCGGCTGTTGTTGGTGCCCGGTGCGACCGTTGGCTTCTTGGGACTGACGGCATCCTGCTGCTTAACCGCGGCGGATACTGACTTTCTTCTGTTACGACCCGCCGCGCCACTCGCTGCCGGCGTAGGCGGCACCACCGAAGTGTCGTTCGCTTCCTCCTGGCTGCTCTGGTTGCTGCTGCTCGAGTCACTGTCGCTGTCGGACGAGGATCCCGACGAGGACGACGACGAGGACGAGCTCGACGATTCGGACACGGACCGTGCTGGACCCTTGTCAAGAAAGGGCAACACCTCCTGCCTGACCGTCCGCTGGGCTGGCTGCGGCGGTTGCTTCGCTTTGGCCGACGGCGCTGCTGCCGTCGTTGCCTTTGAGCGGCTACTGGCTGTCGCCGGCTTCTTGCCCACCGGGCCGGTTGTGGCCTCGTCCTTCTTCTTCTTCTCCTCCTCCTCCTCGTCGTCATCGTCTTCGCTTTCCGAACCAGAGCTGCTCGAGCTGGAGCAAGACGACGAGCTACTGCCGCCAGACGAGCTGGAGCTATTGGAAGAGCTTGAACCTGCCGCCGCGTTGGACTTGCGGTCGTCCTTCGCTTTGCTGGCGGCCGCTTTCGTGCCCGCGCTTGCTTTGGACGGTGCCACTGGCGTCGGCGTGACCATCGGTAGCTTTTCGTCGCTAACAGCAGTCTGCTCTGTCCCGGACGGCTTGCCAAGACCACTCTTGATGTGTTCGGCAGCCTTCTTTGCCGCCTGCCGCTGCGGTACGTAGGCGAAAATCTCGGGCTGTGCTTCGCGCTTCTGTTTTGCCTCCTTAGCCGGTTTGCCCTTCTCGGCGGTTGCTTTCTCCGCCGACACGGGAACCGGGGACGCATTGTCCGCGAGCCGATCTTTTGCCTTTTGCTGCTCTTTGGTCGCCGTCGACCGAGCAGCAGCAGCCGTCGAGCTTGCAGTTCCGCTAAGCGGTTTGTCCGTCCCCGTAGATCGTTCTTTGGATTTGTTACGAGCTGCAGCTGCAGCGGACGACGAGCTTTTAGCGTCCACCTTCGGCGCGACACTGTCAGCCGCCGGTTCTTTCGGCTTGTTGGCTTTGCTGTTCGTAGCACCTGCACCAGTGGAGCGCTTGTTCGCTTTCCCACTCGCACTGGCAGCCGTCGCGCCCACCTTCGGTTCCGCCTCCTTTCGATTGCGATTGCTACCGCTACCCACGCCGCTACCGCTAGTATTGCTTACGATGGAAGATTTTTGCTGATTGTTTGCGCTACTACTACTGCTCACACCTTCCGGCGGCACAAGATCGGCATCACCACCGCCGTCGACCTTCGTGCTGCCGGTACCCACCACACTGACTGTCGAAGCGCTGCCCTCGCTGCTGCTGTTGCTGCTGCTGCTGCTGGTACTGCTGCTGCTGCTGCTACTGCTGCTGCTACTGCTACTGCCGGCTTCACGATCAACCACCGGCACCTGCTTTCTACTTGCCGCGCCGGCACTGATTAGCGCCGCACTGGCCGACGTAGCAGTGGAGGAGGAGTTCGTGCTCGCAACGCTTGCAACGGCGGCCGACACAGACCCACCAGTGGACGCTGAGCTGACGATGGTTCCGCTGCTTGTTTTCATCATATTCTCTGCCGCCTTTTTAGCTGCCTCACGCTGCGGTACCACCATAAAGTCGGCCAAGAACTCCATCTTCTTCGAGGATGCCGCCCCGGTGCTGCTACTGTTCGTCGACGCTCCCGACCGACCGCTCGAACTGCTTGTCGTCGTGGTGTTGGTAGCGCTCGTATCCGTCGGCTTCTCCGCTGTTGGCTGTTGTGCTTGCTTTTTCTTCGTGCCACCGGTATGACCCTCTTTGGTACTGCTGCCGCCCGCTCTGCTGGCCGCCGCCGACTTGCTCGTAGGAGCAACGTGTTCAACCGTGCTGGCGGTCGATCGTTTCGAACCGGCGGCATCGGGCAGAACGGTGGAGGAGGCGCTTGTTGCAGCAGTTGCTAGCTTCGTGGAGGATGATACTTTAGCACCGGGCAGGGCGGAAGTCGGCGTAGCCACGGGCAGTGCCATGGAGGTAACGGTCGGCATTGTCGCTGCCGGGGCAGACCCACCACCGGCGGCGGCACTCGTCGCTCGGCCCGCCTTCGTAGGAGATTTCTGCTTCATTCGGTCCGCCTCCTGCTGCAGGTTGAACTCCTTCATGGCGGCCTTCGTGCGGAATGGATGCTGCTGCGAGTCACTGGCCGTGTGGTCCGTCTTATCCCTGTCCGTGCTATCACTGTCCGAGTAGATGTCGGGGATTTTCTTCCCCCGAGCGCTCGGCACGCTACCACCGCCGCTTCCGGCTGCACTGGTCGCGCTGGCCGCTGTACCGCTGCGTCCAGCGGTACCGCCACTGCCGGGCCGTATATGCATCAGCTCGTCGCTGTCGTTGGAATCGTCATCGTCGGTTAAATGCATTGCGCGCCGATCGTCGGCCAGTTCGCGCTCCATCTGCCGCAGCGACTGATTGCGGAAGTCCTTTTTCGCATGCCCCGCCGCACGGCCACTTCCGGCTGCGGCGGTGGTGGTGGTGGCCATTTTATCCGCTCCAGCAGCACCACCAGCACCGGCTTTTGCGAGTTTTGCCGCTCCACCGGTCCCGGATCGTTCGCTGGACGGTCGAAGCCGCGACTCGGGCCGCTCCTCGTCGCTCGAGCTATCGTCGATGCTCCGGGCGCTGGACTTTTCTGCCGACGAAGTGATTGCTGCCCCCGCGGTGGACGCTGCTTTCCGCCGCTTCCGCTCCACGACCTTCGTTTGGCGGGGCTTCTTCTTGGTGTTCGTTTTGTCCGCGCGCTGCGTTCCGTCGTCTTCGTCGTCGTCGTCGTTTTCCATCTCGGACGCGGAGCTGTTGCTCGTGCTACGCCTCCCCGCCGTGCCATTGATGTACGGAGGCTGCTGCCGCTTGGCTGCGGCGAGCTGGTTTTTGGTACGCTGATTGCCTCCGACGGACTGCTGCTGCCGCACACCGTTCACATCGCCCGCGAGCTTCTTGCCCGGCTGCTGCTCGTGACTGAGCAGCGGTTCGGCCTGCTTTTTGCTGACCGCCTTTGACGTTTGTTTGTTGGCGGGAGTGCTGCTACTGCTGCTGCTGCTACTGCTGCTACTGCTACTACTGCCGCTGCTGCTGCTGCTACTGCTGCTGTAGCTGCCACTGCTGCTGCTGCTACTGCTACCCGCACTGCCATTATGACCAACGGTTGCACTAGCACTTGCTGCCGCCGCCGCCGCCGACGCAACCGCCGTTGCCGCAGCCGCCGCGGCCGACGACGCCGCCGCCGTCGCCTTCTTCCCGTCCCGGCTGCCACTGATACTAATACCACTATTGCTACTATTTACACCCGAAACGATGCGCACCACCATCTCGTCCAGGGTCGGCATTGTACTACTAACGGAATTACACGAGTAAAGTCTATCATATATCGTAGGGCCATGGTTCGCGTGCAGTATCGCCTCCAGCATCGTCGGATCGACGTGCGACAGCAGCGACCCGCTCCGCTGATGGTTCGTAGCGCCCTCGCCGGCACCGCCGCTACCGCTCCGGAAGGCGGTAAGCGCGGCCACCTGCTTGTTGAACGTCTGCTCGCGCATGCGAAAGAACGATCGGCTCAGCTTCTCCCGCCTGCTCACCATGTAGCACAGGTTGCGCACCCGCTCCAGATCTTGCCGCAGGTGCACGAACGTCTTCATCTTCTCGATCTCCGCCTGCTCCTGGTTTTGTGCGTTCGGGTCCACCTCGTCCGTTTTGGGCGGCAGGAGCGGCCGGTTGTGCCCCGCCTTGCGCTTCAGTATCCAGTAGTTGTAGATATGGTATATACCCTCCTGGTCCACGTCCAGCAGATGGCAGCTGATGTCCTTCACGCTCACGTGCTTGTCGAACTCGGCCTCGATCTCCTGCTGGCGGGCGGCGCGGGCCAAATTCCGCTCCTCCGACGTCATGTCTTTCCGCTTGCGCCGCTTCACATCGCCGCCAGTGTTGCCGCCGCTGCCGGTACCCGCGCCGCCACCTCCCCCTCCGCTAGCGGCGTTCGTACCGGCGCCGGCATTGCCCGTCTCGTCCTCGCTCACGCCCGAACCGGTCGCGCTCTTCGTGTTGTTCCGGCTGTTGTCCCGCTTGCCCTTGTTCTCGCCGTGCTTCTGGCAGTAGGACCGCAGCTTCACCCCGTCCTCCGCATTCTCGTCCTCAATGATGGCGCGCATCTCCAGCCCGTGCTGAAACGCGCACGTCACGTGGTAGGCCGTTTTGCACGTCTTCACCGAGCACTGGATGCAGGCACCGACCCGCTCGCGGCACAGCGCACACACCAGCGCCCACCGGCTCGACGGGATGTTGGAGATCTTCGTGATCGGCTCCATGCGATCGACCGACCCGATGCTCACCTCCGGGATCCAGAGCGCGCACGACACGTGCGCCCACTTCTGCCCCGAGCGCGTCGACTTCATCGCCCCGCCCATGTTCGGACACAGCACGCACTTCGGCTTCTGGCCCATCGAGCACGTCCTACATAACCATTGACCTGCGATCGAAAAACGGAAAGGAGAAAAGAATGACTCCATTAGCACATTATGTCCAACTTTCGTTGAGCGTGGCAGTCACCCATTTCGGCGCGCTTTCGAGCCTTTTGCGATGCCTTGTAATCGCCGACTTTGCAATCGCCGACAAACTAACTCATCACTCTTACTTACCAGATGGTATATTTGTTATTCCATAACACGCTTGGTGTACGCAAATATTGCAGTTATCACAGAACACCATTTCATTCGCTTCCTCCGAGTCCGGCGAGCGGCACACGTCGCAAATGACATTCTCGTCGTACTCAATTCCGAGCCCTTCCTCCGTTTTCATGATTGCCTGGATCTTATCCAAGCATCGGCCCTGTAGTGGCGCAAAGAAGAAGAAGAGAAAAAAACGCAACCAATTAGCATGTAGGCGATTCGCATTTGCACGCGGCTCGTTTGCGGCGACGCATACCTCCAGCTCCTCGATTACGCGCTCGAACTGCTCGTCGGTTACCGGCACCAAGCCGGCCAGGTTGCGCTCCCCGTTCAGCACCTTCAGCCAGGCCGCATCGATCTGGTCCAGATCGTAGTAGCACACGTTCTCCGCGATGGCGGGCGTGTTCGAGAGATAGTGCTGGTCATGGGTAAAGTTTTCGTCCTTCGTTATCCGAATGTATTTGTTTTTCGGTCTGCAGAAAAAGAAAAAGGCGAGAAGGGTGGAAAGCGCCAACACCAACCGCATTAGTATCGTGGGTACTCAAGGGCGCAGCAGGGTCTCGTCGGGTTTTTGTCTTACAGCTTGAAATCATGCCGCTTCTTGAAGTAGCTCTCCTGCAGCGTAGCGACGGACGGTTCGGGCAGCGAATCGGGATTGACGGGCACCTGCACACCCCGCTCCCATTCCTGCTTCCACTGGTCGTTGATGACCCAATACTCGTCCGGTGCGAGCGGCTCCGAGTCCGGCAGCTTCATGGCACTGATAAGGTCCTTCCTGCAAAGCGGTTGGATGATTGCGAACAAAACAATTATGGTGTTGGAAGGGACGAGGGGGAGAGGGGGAGATGGAGGTGTTACCAAACCAATAGACAAGAATCTTCGCCACCACCGACTTACCTGAACAGTTCTGCCGGCGCTTCGGGCGCGGTGCGATTGTAGATGCTCGACATTTTGCAGTCGATGACCGAGCGCGGCTGCCAATTTTTCGTCGGTGTCGTCGGAGCTCCTCCTCCTGCTCCTGCTCCGCCGCCGCTACTCGAGCCGGCACTAGTGCCCGCGGTACTGCCGCCGCCACCGCCGCCGCCGCCACCGTTCGATGCGGGCGAGTCCTTGTCGTCCTCCAGCCCGGACGACGAGACCGGGGGCCGCCCCTTGCGCTTCTTGATCGGGGGCGGCCCATCGTTCTCGCCCCGGTTGGTGCGCTTCTGGCTCTTCTGAGACATTGTTCTCTGTGTGGGGTGGTGGTGGGGTGGTTGGTGGGGGGCGGTGTTTGTTTTGCCAGGGTTTGGCCCGCGATTAGCGCACGGTCGCGCGATCGGTTGCCCGGTGCTGTCCCGTTGCGCTTACATACAAGGGCAAACAGTGGAATCGTATGGGCGCACGCACGTCAGCACGATTACCATTACCTCCGCCGCGACTTCTTCCCGCTGCACCGTGACACTTGCACATATAAGTTAGCAAAATCGGCCCTAGCAGAAGGACCACGCGATCGGGCACACACACACACACTTACTCTCACTTGGTACACCGCACCACGCAGCACACTTCTTTGCCACCACCTACACCACACACCAGTGTGACCCCACGCACTGGTGGATCACGCGCGGGCGAGCGAGGACTTGGAACGTAAAGACGCTGATCGCCAAAGTTTCTTGCTGTAAACTCTGTATCTGTAATATCTATCGTTCTCTCTCTCTCTCTCTTTCTCTATCTTAGCTTCTTCGCACGATATGTCCTGCAATGTGTTTGCCGCACGTCGCTTATCTCGCTTGCCTTTTGGCCCGGACCGAGACGACGTTGATTTGTCTTCGTTCGTTCTTGGAGTACACACTACAGCGGCAGCCTGCCCTCTCCTGCGGGGCTGCTTACACCGGCACAGGTGTATGATTGTTTGACTCGGTTGCCGTTTGTCTGTTTACGTTTATTAGGCGCACCGTTTGCCTCACTCGCTCGTCGTTTGCTGGGCAGGAAGAAGAACGCATCGTTCCCTCGTGCACAGGCTTTCGGTGGTCTTTCTTCACGTGCTTCACGTGGTATCGCTCCTCGGGCTCGGTGTACACAACACATGTATACACGCACACACACACACACAGACATACACACACACACAGACACACACTCAGTTATTCAGCTTTTTTGTAGTAATAATACGGTGAGAACGCGACCTAAAATGAGAAGAAAGAAGAAAAATTGTTAATAATATGAGCTGACATGCTTGCATTTTTTGAGTGTATTGGATGTAAATATTTGGACAATCTTTGATACAAAGCCAATCCAAAGCAAGAAGGTATTTAAACAATTTTCAGCACGACAGCCTGATGATCCGAATGTTTATAATAAATTGAACAATTCCCACAGTATTTCATTCCCAGTACGGGACCGGAAGTGCCATTTCGTTAGACAGTTTTTAAAGGCCCTTATTTAGCGCATTCCTCTACAGCCTGTCTGTAGGAAAAACGTTTATTGGCACGGGTCAACAGCAAGCATTACGCACAATCGCGCCCACCACCACCTTTGGCCCTAATGAAGATCCGCGCGGGAAGGTGTGTGTCTTCCCCGCCCGCCAAACAACATCAGAAGGGTGTGCGTGTGTGTGTGTGTGTGTGTAATTTACAAAAAAGCCTCCCCGCTACAACACTTTTCCTTTCACCTCTGCCTTTCAAAAGCTTTTCCCATTTTACATGATTTTACGGACCGGGGCCGGAGCATCCTACATCCTCTGCCCGTGGTGATGTTGGTGGACTCGTTTTTCGCTCGTTTTATCATTCGATATCGTGCTCCGTGTGCGCATTCCACCCATTCCTCGCAATTCCCCACACATGCGCAGCACCACCCACCGCCACACACGCACACACAGTGCATTCGCTGCTCCACACCACCACTTCGCAAGGCGCTCCTTCGGCTTTTTTGGGTTAAATGCTGTGTAACACACTCGCCAGAGCGTACACACGCTCTGCCAGTACAGTACTGCCTGGGGCGATGAAGTTAGCGAGGCCTACTTAAGAAGTTCATCGAATGATGCGAGGATTCAAAAATTAACGAATTTGGGGAGTAAAGAAAAAGACAAAAGTAGCCTTAGAATAGTCCACCAGCAATGACAAAACATGATTGGCGGATTTGACCCGTTTCAGTTTCCCTCAATGTCCCCCAACAAACGCACTAGAGGCTAAACAAAACAGGTCACCCCGTCGGTTTTTTTCCTTCCGGTGGCCCGAGATCAGATTGCTTCCTCCTCCCCGGTTTGGGGCCGATTCGACGAGGGCCGCACAGAAGATGCTTACTATGCCCTCTACACGGCCTCCCACCACCCCCCACACTTCGTTACCCTTTCCTTTCGGGGAAGATTTCCGGCACCGCAGAACCGTTTCCGTGCAGAAAAGCTGAGGTACCTCCTTCTCATGCCCTCTCTCTGTCAACCATCATCAGCATCCGTGAGCCACTCGAAATCATCATCACTACCGCCCAGGAGTATCGCACCCCCCCCGAGAGTAAACACACGCACACACACAAAAACAGGCATTAGGCCACACGGGGCACCAACACACATGGGCAACAAATCAGCCTCTTTCGCTCAGAGCGGAAACCGGAAACGAAAGGAATTTTCTTCAGCATCATCTCCCGCCCGACCCCCGTTTGGAGCCCCCTCTTCGTCCTCTTCGGCACAAGCGCATACCTTTTCGGCACCTTTTACTATGATGACCCATACACACACACATACACACAGTGGTTTTACCTTCCAATATACGCATGGAAAAGGGTATCCTTCTAAAGCCTCCCCAAAAATGCTGTTTCTGTGTTCTCTCTCTCTCTCCCTCCCGCATGTTGGTGGACAATTCACAATATTGTGCTGCGTGTGCTCGTGTTGTGTACGGTACTACCTTGCAACACCACCACCACAACACAACCCCAACAACCATCAACATCATTCTCGCGGTTTTCACTCCCCTTCCTCTGGCCCATGCATTCCATCATCCCCGCCTCTCCGCTCCCCCTCCGGATTTGGGGGCACGCTTTGGTGTCGTCTGTGCGAACGCAAACGTGCGGCAGGAATTTTCGCTCGAAAAGAGGCTCCCTCACCCCACCCTCTCCTAACCCGTCCAAAAAAGAAGAGCAACACGGCAGGACGGGAAAGATGCAGAATTTGTTTTACCTACGCTCTCGCTCGCACTGCCATACTAAGGGCGCGCTTTCCCGCTTGCTCGCATCAATCGATCATCTACTAGAGAAGCATGAGAAAAACAATCATTCTTACTCTCTCTCTCTGGCGCGTGTTGTGCGCTTACAACTGGGGAGCCCTTTAGGGAATGATGTTTTTATCTCCCTCTCCCTTTCTCTCTCTCTCTCTCTACTTGCCTATGAACTTTCTCGCTCTCACTCTCTGTCTTTCTCACTTTCTCTCACTTCCTCCTTCGCTAGAGACTCTCCCGATAAAAAACCTCCCAAGACGCGCGCGGAAGCTTCTTCTTCCATTGCTGTGTACGCACAAAGTTTTCTATTTTATGTTTTAAACGAAGCAGTCGAAGCAAACGTTCTACCCAAAAACACAGAGCGCTGGGGATGGGATATATGATGCCAGTGGGAAGAGCAGAGTAGGCGCGCTCTGTTGTCTTTCTGCTTCCTAGTTGCTAATGGCGTCCTACCTCCCCCCTCTTTTGCTTCCTCTTTTCCATCCCATCGCTTGTGTTCTGTGTTTTCATTTAAGTCTTGGCTAGTCCCGGCCTACTGCGACCAGACCCGCATCGTGGGTCGGACAATTGCTGAAAGGAAGAAAAGCAAAGAGCCAGCTCAAGCGAATGTATGCGCGCACTAACTGTACTAAAACACATAAAATACGCCATATGCGCGCACGATCGATCACGGCCCAACCGAAACCAAAGTCCCGTTCGAATTCTTGAGCCTGACGATAGCCAGTAGCGCGCCTCATGTCTAGCCTAGCCATCAACCACTGTGGGAAAAGGAGGAAATCTCATCCGGGTGGCGCCTCTTACCCCCACCGTTCAATCTGCATGCTAATGCGTCTTGGGTGGTTTCTTTGGCAACGGGATTGTCGTTTTGCCGTGACAGGTTGAAGTTTTGCCGTATATGGTTGGAATTAGTGGTGGGAGCACGGAATTGGACCGATCCGATTCCAATTCCGTATTCGCAATCAATTCCGAAGCCGATGCTGAAATCGATCCCGGAGCCAATTTCGGAATCGATTCTGGGATCGGAATCGGCTCCGGAATCGGGATCGGTTTCGGAATCGAAATCGGCCTGGGAATCACAATTTGCTCCGGTAACGGAATCAGAATTGACTCCAGAAATGGAATTAGGTCCGGAATGAGAATCAGTTCTTTAATAGAAATAAGAAGATTCAGACGCAAAAACTTCGGAGCAAGCCGGAATCGATTCCAACAAAAACTTCATTTTTTCCATCACTTTCCAAGTAGAGCGTTAGCGTTTGTAGAAGTTTAATAAGAAAGTATTTCAGTTCATTTCGCAAATTATGAAACTTTATCCAGATCTTATTGGAATTGCATCACATGTTATCATAAGAATACTGTGTGTGTGCCTATTTCGTGATGATATACAAAAACTTAAAAAAAATCACTCCGTCTGTCAGGATATCTGCATTCATGATTTTCCTATTTCACCCCTTTACACTACATTGATGCCAACAAAGACCCTCATGTGCTGCACTTGCTCCGTGAAAGGAAGAATTACTGCTTAATGATAATCCAACAACGATTGGCACATTCCAAATAAGAAGCAAATAAAGGCAAGAAAAGCCACACACAGAGAGACGACTTCGTCAAAATCCCCACCTAGAAGAAGACCGTGATGATTCATTAAACTGCGCGCAGCGGCAGCAGATTTGTTCATTCACCTTCCCCAATTCGCCTTCATCGTACATTCATCGACCCATCGGCCCCGAGACCGTCTCTGTGACGCGCGCGCTTGTAGCCTTGGATTTCGCTGGCACGTCTGTCGCTCACACACACACACACACACTCACACACACCTTTACTGCTACACATGGCGCTGTGCTTTTGTCTTCAAACTCTATCGTCAACCGCGATCAATCGCGTGTACCGGGGAATGAGAAGAGGGCAGCGATCTGGAGCGGAGGTTCTGGTGGCGGGATGATCATATTGAACTCGCGGGTTTTTCAAAACGGTCGAACTCCCTGTCTCCCCTTCTGCTTTCCGGCAACAAACGCAACTACACACAGCTAACAACAAAATCCCCCTGCGTGTTGCGGCATGTATTAAACCCGATCTATCTACACACGCACTCACACCAATGGAGGATCGTTTGCCGTTCGCTCAAGTGCGTCAAAGGCGCGCGGTGGCGGCGATCCGCGCCCGATGAAAGACGACACCCCAACAGCCAACGTACGCCGCCCGCGCGCGTTCGATTATTGTTGACTGGCACGTGTGTTAGTGTGTGAGTGCGTACACACACAAACAGACGCACGGAGCTGCCTACAAGGGTGGTAGTGCGCGTTCGGAGGGTTGCTTTGTTTTGTCGAGCCGGGAGAGATCCGCGTTCTACGCGCGCTAACTGCCACGATCTCCGCTGTTTGCTTTGATCCGATCGGCTTTGAAGGACGGATGGACGGAAGACGTGCTAACGCGTTCGTGCTATTTTACGCGTAGTGTCGATGGAGGGGAGGGGGGGCTGGACAGGCGGTGGTTATGGACGAGTGTGTTGCAGCGAGAGCGCACTTGTGCTTCTTGGCACGCTCGCGTAGTACTCGCGCACACGTACGCATCACTCTGTGCTGCTTATCGCGTCGTTTGTACAGCCCAAGACGCAAGAGTAGCAAGAGAATGCATCCCGTGCATTAGTGGTAGGTGGGAAGAGTTGATAGGTGTAGGATTTGATAGTGTTCGTCTCGGTTAGAAATAGGAAGCACTAGTAAATGCACACTACGACACTCACTATCACTATCTCATGGAATCATCAATGATTGATTTCGCTGCTTTTGCCATCGAGAGGCGAGTGTTTGAAATGGTTTGTGCCATTTTTTTCAATTGTTGGGTCCAAATCTAAGAAAACCCTTCGAATAAAGATGTTGATTGAGGATTCAAAACAAGAGAAAGAATAAGAGAGAATTGTAAATAGTAAAGCTTGAACTTTCTGCAATGCATACGACATTACCTGTGACATTTTCTTCCTTTGTTCATTACAGTGAAGTCTATCGAAGTCTCTTCAAGATGAATTGTTTCTTCAACATTAATGTCTCCGTATGGCGAATTTCTCTAAGCTGCATTATATGCTTTTTGGCTGCCTAGATGCTCTTAGTGGATGAGTTTTGGAAAGAATTCGCCGACATTACGTTAGATTTTGTAAATAAAACGATTGACATACAGACAGACTTAAAACTGATGCGCACTGTCAACAATTCATAACTTAGAGACATAAATAGGTGAGTTGGAGCAATTTGTGTGGCAACGACTGTATATAGAGGCTTTGAGCCTATTGGATATATTCGCCGCTGCATGTTTAAAAGATTCGAGTTAATAGCTATCATTGACCAAGCCGATGTTAGTCGATGATGATGTGTGCCCGCCTCATGATGTCGGTGGTGGGTGGTTGAGTCGAGCTCAGTTACAAGAACATTAGCAACATTGTATGTCCACTCTTCACAAGCTCGCGATCACAACCGATAAAGCTGCATATTGTATTGCGTTAAACAAGTACAATAATGTAATATTCGAAACAAAACAAAAAACCGGTTTCAAATTTTCCAACATGTGCTCCGTGAATGAAGCAGGCAGCCTGAGCGTCTGAAAGTCTCTGAAATTGAACCAAAACACGTGTGCCGAAGAAATGCTTGACAAAATTTGTCGCCCAGCCAGCCGATGCATTTTCCCTCAGTGCAGCGCAACAACGAGCACAGATGTGTGCCGAAACGTTCACCCCTCTGGCAAGTGGTATGCGCACACCACACCAGACCAGGCCAGACCAGCCAGACGTGTTGCTTTTTTTGTTCTCCTTCTTTTCATTCACGCTCTTTCCTGTTGCTTCCAACAGCTGCACCAAAAAAGGAACGACGGCGCGCTGGTTTTGCATGTCCCGCGACCCGCTACGGATTGCGCTTCGGATTGGATCGAGAACGCACAGCACCACCCGCTGGAAAGGCCACGGAAGAGCGCGCGCGCGCGTCGATCTTTAATGCACCTTATGCAGAAAAATGGCAGGGCCAGCGGGAGAGAGGGAGAGTTGCATCCCCAGTATGCATCGACTTCCCATCGATACAGCGCGAATAATGGTCGCGACGTGTGGAATCACGCTGAAGCGGGTGGGGCTGCTGCTGGGAGGTTGGTTGGTTTGGCGGCGGTGCAGCCAACACTCCGCGCTTGGGTTAGTGCGCGAACACAACACGCGCCACACCACCCGTCGCGATTGTGATATGCACACGCACGCACACACCAAGAGGATGGTGATCGCTTGCCTGCTGGCACGTGCACGTGTGTGTGTGTGTGTGAATGCGTTGATGATGGGGTGGCCCGCGAATGACGACTTGCTCGCGGCGGATGGTGTTGTGTGTGAAGAACCGACCTCGCGTGTGTCGTCTTTTGCTGGTTTCCCTTCTCTGCTTTGCAGGAGCCCTTCCGCTTCCATCTTCCAAGCAAAAAAAAATTCAACCGGACGGATCGAAACACAGAGAAAGAGAGCGAGAGTGAGAGCGCGAGAGAACACGGGATGTGCAAAGCAAGCAAGAGAAATCTCGTAAATGAAAAACCGAAACACAGCGCGTATGTGTTGCTTCTCTTTCTACCACATGCATGATGCTACACGCGCGCGCACACTGTCTCTCTCTCTCTCTCTCTCTTTCCATATCTCTTCTCTTTCTTGCACACTAACGCGCACATGTGATTTTTCTCCACGATCTGCAGGACGGCGACTCTTTTTTCCCTCGGCTCGCGGGAAATCGGGGGCGAGTGCGGCTGCCTGCACTAATATGCATGCCTTCGGAAGATGCATCTTCACATCCTTCCGCGAACTGTGTCGGTAGAACACACAGATGTGTGCGCATTATTATTATTTTTTTTTGTTGTGCGACAACGGAAGCAACTCTTGCTCTTCTTCAAAAAGAAAACGGGAGTGGGGGGGTGGTTTGCACTTCTCAACATCACACCAGAACCTTCGATGGCGGATGTGTAACATGAGAGGTTGAAGTTCGGTGTGTGTCGTCTTGATATTGCCACTGTGTGACAGGAAAGCAGCACAGGATGGAAAACAAAAAGATGCGAAAAGCGACGATTTGTGCCACACGACTAGAATAGCTAGAAACGAACATGGCAGTGAAGAAAACATCAGACACAGGCAAAGTGTGTAAAAGGATGATCAGTAGGAGCAACAACAGCAGCAACAGAGAGAGAGAGAGAGAGGGGGAGCAATATCAGCAGCATCAAGCGAAGACAGTCACGGCAGCAGCAGGCAGCTAGCATCATCATCATCCTCATCGTCACCACTTTATCCACCAATCTCACACCCTCTTCTTTTCGTTTTCTCTCTCTCTCTCTCTCTCGCACTTTCTTGCGCCTATTCCTTCAACGCGCGTAGCAACAGAATTCACACAATCACACACACACACTCTGGAAAGAGAGGAATCACGAATCGCTCTTTCATCGCGATGACGATACACGCACTCTCTCTTTCTCTCGCGCACGATAGAACCGTGTTGCCTTTGAGGCTGAGAATCAGATTCCGTTTATAATATTCATGCACCTTTTTCCCGCTAGCTACTCCAATTGCTTTGGTGTATTATTATCAAACTCATCCACCGTTACCGCGTCATACAAACACACACACACGCGCGCGCAGAGCTACTACACACACACGCACACCCGTGCCGTATGCACACAGCTTCCCAAGTTTGCATACTTTCATCCCCCATTTTTCCCCCATCCCCTCGTCTTCCCCCTTCTTTTCTACACCTGCTCAGTTGTGTGTTTTGATTCGCGCACACACACACATCTACGCCGAACGACGACGACATCACCACACATACACCACCACCACCCAGGGATGCATCATTCTCTAACCGAGATTGGGATGCGAATTGATTTTTGCATATTTTCATTGATTGAATGATTTTTTCTTGGAAGTGAATACTTTTCGCTGAAATTTACACATCACACACACACACACACGCACGTACGCATGGCTCGCCACCTTTTGCTGTGTTATTCTTCATCTCTGTACACTGTATTGCCTTCTCTTTCCTGCACACAGGCGCGCGCGCCTATCTCACGTATCACAAGGCACACAGAAACGCATTTCACATCCTTCTCTTGCCGGCCAGATTGCTTACTCTCTCTCTTTCTCTCTCTCGCTCGAACATACATTCACGCTCAGGTGTGTGCGCGAGCGCGCGCGCGCGCCTTCGACACTGTACACACGCTTCCCTTTTTACACTACACACACAAGCACGCACGCAGGAACATACACCCCTGGGGACACACAAGCACGCACGCACACTTGCTCGCTGCCCTGCTTCCATCATCTTCTCACAGAAGGCGCTGTTGTTGTGTGTGTGCTGCTATTATTCGTTCGCGCTCTCTCTCTCTCGCGCGCTTATCCAGAGCGACGCATTAATCACAATCAAAATCGGATGCTTCACTCTTGCCGCCCTTCTCACTCCCTCTCTCTCTTCATTCTTTTTCTTCCGTGCGCGGACGGGCGGGTGGTCGCATCAAGACTTTTTCGTCTTCCGATCGAATAGCAATTCCCACATCATTTGCCCGACTTTTCCACGACACTCTAGACGTAGTACCACCACCAACACCACCACAATGCGTTGTGCCCGTACACACAAACACAAACGCACACGAACTTTCCTTCATCTTTCACCGCCGCCCTTTTTTCCTAGATCTTTTTTTTTTTGTTGTTTCGGCTCATTCGGCCTCATCATCTTGCACACACAATTGTTGGTGTTCTTCTTGCTTTTCCGCCGTTACCCCTTAGTGCGAGCGAAACATTCTTTATCGTCTCCCACCAAATACAGCGGTTGAAAGAAGACGAAGTAGCATCCAAGTAGCCAATTCCTAGCATCGCTCCGCCGTACCCCGTGTCTCTCGCTCCTTGTGCATTGTCGTCAGCCTCCCCCTCCCAAACACAACCACCACCCTCCCAAACAACCCCTTCGATGCAGAAGGATGCATTCTTTGGCCAAGCTGCTCATCCCAACCGTCGCACCCACTCACCCATCCTCAACCCGAAAACAACATACACTATTTTTCCAGCGGGTGGTGATGGTGGTTGGTTGTGTCGTGGTGGTCGAAAAAAAATATGTTGCTCAACTATTTTCAACGCCAGATGCGGAATAAAAACCACGAAGAGCAATGAACCTGTTTAATTTCTGTTTTTTTTTGACACATTTGTTGACGCACTTTTTCCTATTCACGCGTTTCTTAGTATTCGTTAACTTCCTATTTTTTGCCTGCCTCTTCGACTGCCATTGTTGTTGTTGCTGCTATTGTTGTTCGCTTGATCATCGAACACGAAGGAAGATGGCTCAACACCCGCGCGCACACACACACGCACACACACCCGCAAATGTATCATTGACAAACCCGCCTGCCTGCCCCGTTTCGTCCGCTTCTTTTTCACCTTCTTTTTCGACCATTCAACAATCGCGCAAACACACACACACACACACTCACACCGCTGCACACGCGCGCACACACGAAACCGTCATCAGTGTGTCGTCATTAGAGAGATGTTTACTATTAATGCCTTTTCGTGCCCCTGTGTCAGCACACAGCATTGCTTCCTCCCTTAATCCCCGCTGACCCTCCACCCCCCCCCCCCCTTGCTGGGTTCTATCATTCTTCGCGTTTTCGCATGACCGCTATGCTTTTCACACGCCAATTTGCATCGCGGGGAAATTTTGTCATGCTGTTTTTTCCCCCCGTATTGCTTTTCCCCAAGGCGCACACCACTGTGAAAAACCTTCTTTTCTTTGCTTTTCTTTTTCACCCATCGCCTTAAACTCCGCAGAAATTGATCACACGCACACACTGTAATGTACACACACTCTCGCGCACACACACCACCACCACACCATGAGCGCTGTAAGGTTTGACACACGCAGTAAGCACCGCGGTGGTGCAATGAAGACGCAGCCATGCGAGCGTGTGACGGACAGAGACGGAAAGCGTAGTCGTGAACGTCGAAGAGAGCGAGTGAGCGAACGTGTGCGCGAGAGACGGAAAGCACTCATCGCTGGGGATGATGGTACGATGGCTCTCTTTCTATCTTACTGCCTTCTGGGGACCGTGCACTGAAGAAATATCCCGACCGGACGGGCGGAACAATCCTTGCACGGATCTTTCAAAACATTTTTTCCCGCACTGGCGTTGCATCGGCACCACTGGCAGACCTGTCGGCCATTGCTGAGTGCACCGTGCCACCGTGCAAACTTCACCTGACCCATCTGAATTGCTCTCTGCTTGCTGCTGCTGCTGTTGCTGATGATGGTAATGATGATGATGATGATGATGCTGATGATGATACTGTTGTTGGTTGCCCTGGCGTGTACAGCGCCCGAGAGTGAACGAGAGAGAGAGAAAGAGAGCGAAGGCCAGGCTGCGCGGATGTTGACGGAGGCGCTGATGACGATGACGGCGAGGGAAAGGATATGACGGCAGGGAGAGGAAGGGACGGAACGCGAAACTGGCTTGCAATTTTTCGTTTCCCATTCCGCAACATAATGGATGCGCCCAAACTGCATTTCACAATTTGCCTTCCCCCCGCGCGAAACCATTTATCCAGCCAGTGCATCTAGCACGCATAGGTGCACGGGGCAATGGGGCAAAAGGAAAAACGTCGATTGCACACTACATACACACATACACACCACAGCACAGCACACCCTTCCCCGACTCAATTACAATCATCGATCATTTGGCCTCCACTCTGTACACCACACTCTGTGTGTGGTGTGGCTCCATCGTAAAAGAGTAAACAACAAATTGTGACTGGGCCGCCATTGTTTTCACCAAACAGCGCACAACACGCACGAGATGCACCGCGGCATCCATCACCAACCGATACCGAACGCACTTGCACACCGCTTCCGACCTACCATTTCTATTTCGGTGCGAATTAAACGCGTTTTAATCCGAAAATTTGGTACGGCGAGACACAGCCGCCATTATAATTTTCCATCCTTTTTTTTTTTGCTTCTTTTTTCATCCCAAGCGCCAACTGTCAAGAAAGTGCGCCAGTGCTGCCAGCCACCCGTAGGGCAAAACTTCAACCCTTGAGGTGCCAAGTGGGACATTGTTTTCGTTTGTCTTTTTTAGTCGTTTGACAGCTCACTGTGCGCTTTCAGAGAGAAGCCCGGCCAATCGAGCCAGTTGCAACTGATAACGTTTTGAAAATTTGTTTTTGCACAGGTAAATCAATCTTTATATTGGGAATTTTATACTGTTGGATGCTACCTCAAGAGGCGTTTTAGAATTTTTGGAAGGATAATAAAATTAAACCACATTACGATCAAAATTCGAAATTAAAAAAAATCAATGTTCTGCAAACAGACTCTTCAGCTGGTTGAAACAAACACGAAGTTGGTTGAACGTTTGAAAACGATACTAAGCGAGTTTCCACAATATTTATAACTTGGCACAATTATATTCCAAGCATATTGATGCATAATAAAATGCACACACAAACACAATTTCTCTGCACGAAAATGTAGATCAACAAAGTGTTCACTACTCAAACTCAATTATTCCAACGACATTCCTTCAAATTGATCGATACCAAAACATTAATACAATAACATCGGTGATAAATGTAGGGAAACATGCGCACCACAGAGATAAGTTTCCGTGGTGCAAAACGTACGAGACAGCGCCAAAACTAAGACTTATTCGATGCTGTTTCTGCAAAAACTGTACTGTATGTGGCGTGTAAGCTACTTGTATAGTATTGCTAAAACAAAAATACAAAAGTTACGATTAATTAGAGTGAAAAGAAGCTGCGATGCATTGCAATGTCACAGTAAATGCAAAGCCCCCTTGCTGGTGTAGAGATGCTATTGGAGCTTAATGTTGAACCCCAAAACAGACCATTTTCCTTAAATCCCTGGGTATGTTTGTTTTTATACGTACCAATGCAGAATAATCGACTGACGTTTTTGAATACTGTGTATTGCAGTAAACCGTATTGCTTCAAGTAAATCCTATTTGTAGTCCATAGATCCATCCACAGCGCGGAGATACCGTTGGGACTGCAATGAAGTAGTTCCGCGTTGCAATGTGACAATATTTTGCACTAAACGACCACACCGGATAAATGTTTTTCCATGTCACCAACCGTTGGAACTCATAAAAACCGCGCAAATTCGCACAAACACCTTCTAAATTAGCGAACGATTTTCAGCACACCTCTTGCAGCTAAACCATACAGCTCGATGGTTCGCTAATGTCCATAATGACTGTTCTCCAAGGAATGTTCTTGGTTGGCACCAGAAATAGTTCTTCTATCACCTCGCATACAGTGTCCAGTCGTTTTTTTTTTTTTTGTTCTAGGGGCTGACCCTTTCCACACGATGGAAGGGCCGCGCGCGCTTCTCGCCCGATTTATCCGACTCCGGAGCTGAAAAAACTCATCTTTGATAAAAGTACTGTAGACATCCGGGGAGAGGGAGTATGTTTGCAAATATTACTGCTTTTGCACAGGCTTTTTGCACCGCTTTTGCACCCACGAGCCACGGTCTGCCACGCCAAACTAGTGGCAAGCTACGCTGCACAGACGATGGAAATGCGTTTCCCTCCCTGCAGCACGGTGCAGCGTGCAAAAGATAAGCTTTGTCGAGTTTTCCTTCGCGTTACAGCTCCACGATGACATTACTCCTCGCTGCATCCTGCTGCTGCTGCTGCTGCTGCTGGTATCGGCCGTGGTGGTGCGTTGGATAACGCTGTTGATGTCGTTTGCATTGCTGTTGTTGCAGTTTCAAAACAACCCTGAACGCCACACCACTGATTCCTGCGCCCCCTGCCACGACGGTCCTGGCCACCCGTGTGATGTTGCTTTTCCCTGCTGTGTCGCAGTGCTTCTTCGGGGGATTTTTTTCTTCCTTCGGTGCCCCCTTTTTGCCACAGGCCGGACAGGCTACTACCACATCCTCCGCCTGATGGGACGGGCACTAGGGGGGGATCGGCGGATCTGGCTGGTTCGTCTCCCTGGCCGTTCACGCCGTCTCGCTAGCCACGCCAGCCGAAGAAAGCACGCACGTTCGCATGGTAATGGGCGATTTTACACCATTGATTGCACCGTTTTTCCAGCGTACACGGGCTGAAATTTTCATACCCCGTTTACACACTCTGGCGGAGTTTTTCTTTTTTTTTTTGCCAATCGAAACATTCACTCGGGCAAAAGCGAGAGGACGGCTGAGCGAGCGAACGAGCGAGAGAGCGAGCGATCCCAAAACGTCACTAACGTCAAACGGTGAAGTTTGTGATAGGTGCGTGCGCCAAGTGAGCCCCTTTTCATTTTATCCTACAGAGCAAAATAATCGTTAGCGCCAGGATGAGTGAATTTTGTGTGCGAATTATCTAGTGAAAAGACGAAGACAATTGTGATTTATCCATCACATTATTAGTCGGTAAGTGATAAAACATTGTGCTTCATCGTTGACGCGGACAAAAAAACTGAAATTCATCCCAGCCCATTGTTTGATCCAATTTCGGTGTTATCCCTGCCCGTTTTGTTTTTCGCAGCCCGAAACGTCAAACACCACCCTGTGCCGTCGGGCGCTGGGGAGAAGAAGGGGTTTGAGAAACATACTCATTCCGTCAAACAAAAGAAGCAAAACGCTCCTAGATGGTGGTGGAGGAAGAAAATTTTCGTTTTATAGGAAAATACCTTGCCCGTGCATACCGAAGTAATTAGGTTTTAGTTTTGGAGCCAGCTCTCCCCTCCCACCTCTGTTTCTGTGTGCTCTTGAGTGTGTTGCCCAGAGCAAAGGGCCCAGAAGAGCGCACTGGGTCAGGCTGCGAGTTAACTCTCTTCCCCTTCCGGTAGCTGTGTGCTTGGTGATGGTGGCAGGGAGGTGAGAAAGAATTCGTGAACCACACTTCTTGCCAGCTGCACGCCGAGCCGAACGGAGACCCACCTCCGCCAGGCGGAAAAAAACTCCCCCAAAAACCTGTACAGACCGTAACATTCCGAAGCCCTCCCTCCTTTCCCATTCGGTGGCTTTACTGGCCTGTGCTAGGATTGGGTTTGGTGGGAACGCAGGCGGGGACCACCCGACCCACCACCAGTAAGACACACGTTCGGTCGGCATCCCCACCACCAACGCCGTCGTGGATAGGCTACATTCGCTTTGTCATCGATACATTGGCCGGGCGTGTGAATTGTTGAAGCGTTTCGCGATGGAGCTGCAGCTGCAACGCAAACAGGGCACGGCCGCACAGCAGCGCGACAGCGGGATGGCCGGATCGAGCAGCGCGAGCAGCGGTGCTTCCAGCGGTGGTGGTGGTGGTGGCGGCGGTGCCAGCGCTGGCAATGGTGCAATCAGCAAAAACGACAGCTACGACAGCTCGCACAGCAGCAGCAACACGGAGGACACCACCGAGACGGACGATCGCCGTAGGAAAATGATGAAGAACCGGGCCAGGTAAGTGAAAACAGGGTGGCAGGAAGTACGGGTGGCCATGTCCTAGGACAACGCGGGCGTTTGGGAGATCTTCTCGGTCGAGGGAAAAGGGTGGGAAGGGAGAGGGATGTGGGATGGGAGGGTAGAACGTAACAGGCGCCCAATCTTGTCGACCGAAACTGAGCGAGACGGACGAGTCTGCGCCGGGCAGGGTTGAGAAGGAACATCTGAAATAAGTGGAGCAACCAGCCACGACAAAAAAATACATTACAAAGGACAAAGCAACCTTTGATGTGCATGTGTGTGTGTGTGTAGTCTATAGATGAACACTACCGAGCATCGCGTTGCATAGTGTGGGATGCGTCGCGATTGGTGTGCAGCAGCAGCAGCAGCATTGCGCGAAAAGAGCACCGAAGATATAAGGGCTTGTGGCTATGTGGCATCCTTTGAGTTGACACAGACGCAGACCGTCCAGACGACTACCTCTACCGACCCTCCACCTTTGGCGGGCACGATCGGGTTCCCCTTTGCCTGGCGGTTCGTCCCTGCGCGCCCAGCAGCCGCGCGGGAGAACAAGCAGCATTAGTTTACTGGGAGACTGGGTTTCTTTGTGTGCTAGGTCAGGGTTTGGTCTGGTTTTGAATCTTCTTCCTTTCTTGCTGCGCTGTGCAAACTCTGCCCTTGTCTGCACAGACTCTGCACACAGACACAGACACACACGCGTCGCGCTCCCCCTCATTTGCCACCCCAGGGCAGCATGGTTGCTCGCGGCGGCGGTTACATTTGCTCTCCCATGGTTACTTTCCTTAGTCAGCAAGCGTCTCGGATGATCAAAGCGTGGTTTCTAGTGTGCCTAACGATGAAGTGAGTAGCAGGCTGTGTAATTCTGTCTGCTGATAAATAGTGAAATCCTTGCACACGATTCGTTTGATTAATCAGCATTTTCGTTCGCATTACTTAACAATTGCAATAGACCAGCGCTCCCTCTAACACAATGCCCTCCTGTCTCGTGCGTTGCAGGAACAACAGACTGATGCAGCAGCAGCAGCAGCAACAGCAACAACAGCAGCAGAACACAACGGACAGTGCGAAGGTGGCGGCTGGGAAAAAGTTGGCCGAGAACGAGCGCATCACACTGGTCGTCGACAATACGACCTTCTCCGTGAACGTGTCGATGCTGACGGCCCAGCCTGAAACAATGCTGGGCCGCATGTTCAGCACCGGGTTCGAGTTTACCCACCCGAACGAGCGGGGCGAGTACGAGGTGGCCGAAGGCATCTCGCGCACCGTCTTCCGGGCCATCCTCGAGTACTACCTGTCCGGGGTGGTGCGCTGCCCGCCGACCGTGTCGGTGCAGGAGCTGCGGGAGGCGTGCGACTATCTGCTCATCCCGTTCAACGCCAACACGATCCGGTGCCAGAACCTGCGCGGCCTGCTGCACGAGCTGTCCAATGAGGGCGCGAGCATCCAGTTCGAGGCGTTCCTGGAGCAGCTCATCCTGCCGCTGATGGTGGACGCTGCCCGGCAGGGGCATCGGGAGTGTCACATCGTCGTCCTATCCGAGGGTAAGTGCCTTAATATTCAGCAAAGTTTCGCATATTTACACTCCCTCCGATATCCCACCAGACGACATCATCGACTGGGACGCGGAGTATCCGCCGCAGATGGGCGAGGAAGACTGCCAAACGGTCGCCAACACGGCCATGTACCGGTTCTTCAAGTACATCGAAAACCGGGACGTCGCCAAGCAGGTGCTGAAGGACCGGGGGCTGAAGAAGATCCGGCTCGGCATCGAGGGCTACCCGACGTACAAGGAGAAGATCAAGCGGCGCCCGAGCGGCCGGATGGAGGTGATCTACAACTACCTGCAGCGGCCGTTCATCCACATGTCCTGGGAGAAGGAGGAGGCGAAGAGCCGCCACGTCGACTTCCAGTGCGTCAAGTCGAAATCGGTCACCAACCTGGCGGAAGCGACCGCCGATCCAGCGCTCGAGCTCGATTCGGGTAAGACATGAAACGGCCACCGAAATGGCACGCCGAAGTCACTAACGCCTTTCCACCCTGCTAACTTCTTCCGCAGCCGGGAATCCGCTTCCTCAGCGGCACTTTGAAATATCGCACGAACCAGACGCGGAACCGTTCATGCGGCCGGACGCTCTGCTCGACGGCGAGGAAGGTGCCATCGGTGGACTGCCGAACGGGGACGAGAACGGGCTGCTCGGCCCAGAGGAACCACAGTAGCGGGAAGGAATCAGAACAGTCTCTGCCCTGCTCCCTGGCGATACCCATGCAAAACACAAACCAACCTCCCCCCGGAGCCGCCCCCGTACTCTTGAAGTACGTAAAAAGTAGCTTTTTTGCGCAGCAGCATCTTCTCATGCGTTGTAGGAAATCCATTTTCTTTTGACTGATCGGATTCCAGGGTGTGCGTGTGTGTGTGTGTTCGTGTGCGTCCCGCGTTCTGTTTTCTCCACTGAATCGTAACCGCGTGTGTGTGTGTTCCGCCTATGTGTTTTGCCTTATTATTACAACTCCCCCCCCCCCTCCTCTTGCGCGATCGCGTGGTGCTCGTGAAAATGAAATGACAAATCGTCCTCGAAGTTTCGTCGCTATGTTTATTAATCATAATTTTTATGCGCTCATTTCTACCTTTACAACTATTCTCCTCTCTCGATGTTGTGTGATCGGACAAGTTTTGGGCGAATGCGTTCGCTTTTGTTTCAATTGGCGCTTTAGTATTGTATTATTGTATATATATATATCTATGTAAACCAAACTCACACGATATTCTCCAACTATTATTTGATTATTAACACGCAAATGCTAATCGCACGCCGTCGTTGTTTGTGAACCGTTATGATTTCGTTACCGATTAACAACGCAAGCTGCCCCCGCGCGTGAAGCGTTTTTCTAAAGCTGTCGTGACTCCTCCTTATTTTGTGAAGCGACGATCGCCTCTATTACTCATGAAACTAACCTACTTTTTTGATATTCATTTGATACTAGTGTTATGTTACAACTTATTTTTTTTATATGTATGCGCTTATTTCACTACCAAAATACCACAACCCCCCCGTTGTTCCCGGTTTCCCCCAAACGCGCGAGATATCCCACGTTCTCACTGTCACGGTGAGCAGTGCGACGACCCCGTTATTCCTACGTTTTCAACGCATATATACAGATTTTACCTTTTTTATACCAAGCGAAAATAAATAAGACATATTTTAAAGCCTTGAAATATCAATTTTGGTGCTTTTATCCTTTTGCTAATGATGTCCGTGAACTGTTTCCGATTTTATGCGTTTATTTTCGTAATGCGCTTTGATTTTACGTAATTAAAACTAGGTGTCGCTATCACAATAACTACAACCTTCTCCCCTTACTGTTTAAACCTTATCTGCGAGTTATCGTCCAGTGTAAAGATATAGTAATAAAAATTCCATCGTCCATTCATCGCTCGCTACGCTCGGCAAACTGCGCGTGGCCACTCAAATTTACAGACACTTGTCCCAACCGACCGCCCGTTCGATGGCCATCTTCCACCGCTTGTACCGGACGTCCCGCTCGTTTTCGCTGATTTGTGGCTTAAACACGGTACTGTCGCTTTCCACGCTCACGTTCTCGATATCCCACTTGCCAACCGCACGGCCCGCTACCATGGCAGCACCCTGGCAAAGAGAGAAAAAAGTAGAACAAAATAGCAACCAAAGAAACATTAATACAGGGTTTTCTAGGGGTTCTCATTGTTGTGGGACACTTCCTTGACTCTTTCTTATTGGAAGTGAACTTCATATTGGACTCTATGTTTGGACAGCTTCAACAGGAAATTCCGAGTGGATTTGTCCAACAAAGGGTGATATAGAGTACAATTCCCAATACATTAAGTTCATTGCACGCAAGAAGGAGTCAATGAAGTGTCCCACAGCTATGAGAACTCCTGGAAAATCGTTTAATCACAGCTAGCTGTCGTAGCAGCAGCAAAAATAGTGAACCTTACCAGTGCCGTCGTCTCGACAAACTTGGGCTTCAACACGTCCAGCCCGATCAGGTCCGCCTGCCACTGCATCATGATCGCGTTCGCCGTCATGCCACCGTCCACCTTGAGCTTCTGCAGCGGCGTGCCGCTGTCGTTGTTCATTGCGTCCAGTATGTCGCGCACCTGAAAGCAGACCGCCTCCAGCGCCGCCCGCACGATGTGCCCCCGCTGCGTGTCCTCCGTGATGCCGCAGATGACGCCGCGCGCCTCCGGATCCCAGTACGGTGCGTACAGCCCACTGAACGCCGGCACAAAGTACACGTCCCCATTGTTCTCCACCTCCAGTGCGGCCGATTCCGACTCGGAGGCACCCCCGATCAGGTTCAGGTTGTCGCGCAACCAGCCGAGGGCGGCACCGGCCACCGCGACCGAACCCTCCAGCGCGTACACGGGCAGCGCGTTCGGTCCCATCTGGTAGGCGACGGTCGAGATCAGCCCGTGGTACGAGTCGATCACCGCCGTCCCGGTGTTGTACAGCAGAAAGCATCCCGTCCCGTACGTTGCCTTTGCCCGTCCGCGCGTCAAACACTCCTGCCCGACCAGTGCCGACTGCTGGTCGCCCAGGCAGCCGGCCAGCGGGATGTGCTGCAGTGGCCGAAACTTGATCAGCCCGTACACCTCCGAGCTGGACCGGATGGTGGGCAGTATTTCCAGCGGCACGTCGAAG
Organism: Anopheles coluzzii; assembly: GCF_943734685.1. NCBI lineage: Eukaryota > Metazoa > Arthropoda > Insecta > Diptera > Culicidae > Anopheles > Anopheles coluzzii. The sequence goes on from NC_064670.1 coordinate 114,737,100, forward strand.
AACTTCATCAGCGCCTTGTCGTACTTGAGCGTCTCGATGTTCATCAGCATGGTGCGGGACGCGTTCGACACGTCCGTGACGTGGGCGCCCCCGTCCGGACCGCCGGTCAGGTTCCAGATCAGCCACGTGTCGACCGTGCCGAACAGGCAGCTGCCGGCGCGGACCGCCCCCTTCACCTTCGGCACGTTGTCGAGCAGCCAGCGCAGCTTGACGGCGGAGAAGTACGGCGACAGCGGCAGCCCGCACAGCGGTTTGAGGTAGTTTTTGTTCTTCGTCTTGTTCGGTACCGTCTCGAGCAGCTGGTCCACCGTCGAGGACGTGCGCATGTCCTGCCAAACGATCGCATTGTACAGCGGTTCGCCGGTCGTGCGGTCCCACACGATCGTCGTCTCGCGCTGGTTCGTCACACCGATCGCCACGATGTCGGTCTGCGGATTGCCGCCCAGCTCGACCAGCTTCTCCAGCGTGCGCTCGATGCACTCGTACACGACGCTCAGGATTTCGTGCGGATCCTGCTCGACCCAACCCTCCTGGGGGCAGATCAGGCGCAGCTCCTTCTGGTGGAAGCACACCACCTCGGCCGTCTCCGCCCGGAACAGCAGAAACCGGGCCGAGCTGGTGCCCTCGTCGATCGAGCCGACGAGGTCGCCGAATTTCTTCATCCCGCCGGTGGTGCTCATGCTTTCTTTCGGCTGGTGGTTGGGGGGTGCAAAGTTCACTGCCACTTTCTGCTGGTTCACCAGAACCGTCCTCTGGCTGGCACTTGCTCTGACTGGCTGGTGGGACTCCCGACTAGCGCCCTAACCGCCCTCCTAATCCGATTACAGCAGGTGTGCGTATCTAATCTTTCGCTGCGCTTGTTCAATGGGGTCTTGGACCGCCTGCGTCTCCGTTCGTTCGACGAGATCGATCAACCGCCTCTTATCTTATCGAGTTGCGTCCTCCGGCAAGGGTCTGTCCGAGCGAGGGGATCACAAGTAAACAACGCGCGAACCTTCCCCGAGCGCACCAGCGCACACTTTGTCGGCGGCCAAACTTCACAGCAATTCCAGCGCAAACATTGTTCGTCGCTTGCGCGCTGCACATCAAAACGATGCCATAATTAGTGGCGCTGCAATTAAGGGGAGAGGGATGTAATCTTTCTTATCGTACTATGTTGCACCACCCCGTAAATAACACGATCGTGAGCAAAATTTTCTTCTTTCGTGGACGGTCCCCAAGAGCACTCTCTGTCTCGGGCGCTCTCTCTCTCTCTCTCTCTCCTTCTAGAGAAATCAGATGTCAGCGTTTTTTTGTTTGTTTACATACAAAACGTCAAACGGGCTCGGGATGATAAAGTGCCCGCTACACGTGTGCATTGAAAGAGACGAGAAGGCGAAAATGGGACCAACGGACACAACGAGAATTGAGACATGAACACTAATTTATTGTTCTTTAAATTTCAATGATTTTTATTGGTTTGTTAGTATTAGAACCAATGTATTCCTAATGGATCAGAATATTTTACAAATCTTGATATTTCTTACTCTTTTTTCGCGTAACGACCTACTTGCGCTCATACTAGTGGTGGTAGCTCGGAATCGGATCTACCATGTTCGGAACCTTCCGATGCTGGAATCGATTCCGATTCCGGGATCAGAATCGATTCCGGAATCGGAATCGACCTGGAAATTGAAATTTGGTCCGGTAACGGTATCAGGATTGACTCCAGAATTGGAATGAGCTCCGGAATGAGAATCAGTTCTTGAATTGAAATAAGAAGTTTCAGAAGCAAAATCAGTCCGGGAATCTCTATGAGAATGGTTTGTTTACAAATATTTGCTGCAATCAATACGTAGCATCATTGGACGCAAACGCCTGTTCTTATGGAGATGCTAAAACCGACTCCGTTTCGAAGCCGATTCTGATTTCAGAGCCAATTCCGTTTTAGGAGCTGATTTAGATTCTGGAATCGATTCCGGATCCAATTGCGGAACCAAATCCGATTCCGGACAGGTAGGACCCGGAATAGATTCCAGAAAAATTCAGAGCAAGCCGGAATCGATTCTGACGAAAACTTATTTTTTCCCATCACTAGCTCAAACCGACCAGGCAGGCGTATAGTCAGTCCCCTTGCTACCGTCTTGAATACGAGGCTTGAACCCAAGAAGAGCATATCGATAACTATACCACGGGATCACGCATTTTGAAATTATTAATCCAAAGTTTTCATAGTTTATTCGTAGCAATTCCCACCTGCGTACATATCACGTACTATTCGATATCATGAAGTGATGTTTGAAAAAAGACACATCTTGAAGTAGACTACAGTGTAGAGAGGATGGGATAAATGGTAAACAATCGTTGCAATCACAAGAATAAATATTAGATTCCTAAAACACACACACACATAAATATTGTAGATAGGTTAAGTATTTGATTCCACAGATAAACAATTGCTTCCACAGTTTCCACCAAAAAAAAAAGTATGACCATTTCATGTAACCCTAGAAAGTAAGCTAAATCACTCCAATTAATCACACAACGCAAATTCGATTTTACGAGCAACATAAAAATACTCTGAAGAGACTTATAAGGTGGTAGAGCTAAATTGTGCACAAACTTGGTCCGTGAGACGGTTGAATGAATCCTCTTAAATGTAAATCGTCTCTCTCTATTTCACTCATGCACACACAGGCATTATGGAACGCATTCTGCTTTTAAGTTGTAGCCATCGTGCTTCCGATGGCGAGTGCTTTTTTGCTTATCTTTTGATTAATAAATCGAGAGTACAGCGAACCGCCCGGATTTCGCCTGTTGGGACCACGAGGAATGTGATACGTTTGCTAGAAGGGAAATAGAAATGTGTTAGCTGCTCCGGAAAGCAATTCAGAAACCTCCCTCAGCACTCCATTGCGCCAATTCTTACCGCATTTTCGTGTGGAAACAGCGTCGTAATGCAGTACGCATAGTTCTCCAGCTGCGGGGTGGTAATCTTCGTCTCGAACTCCATATGATAATCGATAATGATGGCGGCCAGCTGATACTGCAGCGATTTGCTCAAGCTGCCCAAACATCCGCGCGCAAGGATCGGCTGCCCGATCGGGCTACTGCTCAGCACGTCCTTTAGCGTGCCCGGCGTCATTGGCCACTGAAACGAGCGGTAGGACACGGGAGCCGCACCATCCCGCTGACCGTTCGCTTCCCGCTCGCCGAACAGCTGTACCGCCGGCGGCAGGCATTCGTCCCAGTTCGGTGAGGTGAGCAGCTGCTGTTTCAGCGGGGTTCCGCCCAGCAGATCGAACGACGCCGACGACGCCGGCGACGGTTCACTGTACCGTTTGCGATCGCCTATCGATTTAATGCTTTGGCACGGCAGCCCAATCTCGTCGCGCCACTCGAGGAATGCTTCGCGAAACAAAATCTTCGACCCGAGCGGCTTCCCCTCGAATAGTACATCCACGTCCTCGATGCGCATTTTGCGCAAACACTCGACGTCAATCTTTTGCGCTGGAATGAGTCGGAATGGAGCGAGAAGTTATTGGGATGGGCAGGAGTTTGGATGTCATTTGAATGTATACCTTCCAGCAATTCCACCGTCTCTTGGGTAACTTTCAGTCTGTACAGGCAGAGAAACCGAAGGTCTTGCTGGGGCAGCGGCTGCCCATCATCGCCGGCCGCGACAAGGCTGTTGAACAGTTCCGCCTCTTCGCTGATTGGTTCACATTTCACCGTCATGTTGCCGTTCATCTCTCCTACGCTACACGCACGCACTAGCAATTGTATTATGGTAGGAAATGCTTGTGCTTGGGAGGGTTAAATTACGATTCCAGGCTCACTATTGGACGAAGATCGAGATCGCCAAATTGTTTACCATCATCACTTGTTTTTTTTATTACTCTCGTTTGCTTTTCCGCTGTCAAGCCAGTTGTTTATGGATGTTTGGCATTTGACAGCTGATGGCAGTGTTGCCAGCTCGCTATACGAAAAATCTATGGTTTATTTATTGAATTTTGAAACAACAAAAAATCGCTAAATCGCTTGAAATCCTCGTAAACGATCTAAAATTTATCGAACTTCATCCCAAAAAAAAATGATCTTCTTTTTTGCAACGTGGTTCTCTTCCCATTCCCATTGCAGTTTCTCCCCAACTCGTTCCACAAGCCAAGCCCCCAGAAGGGACCATGAAATCGCTCTTTGTACCTTCCCCCACCAGCAGGCATCGAAAATTTGCCATTCATCCACCTCTCACAACGAAACAGGCAATCAAGGTCGGAAAGGCTGCTCCTCTACTATCAGCGCCTGATGATCCGCCAACCAAATGGCAGTGTGTGCGTGCGAGGACCGCGCACCGTACGGTGAGTCGCGAAAACAACCCCCACGAACGTGAACCCGACCGCTCAGTCTGCTTGCTGCGAGCATCACGATCGAACGAAAGCGAACTCGCTGGACACGGGAGCGCGTATCTCCGTTTGGCGTTAGATCGGCTTTGCTTGCTGCGCTACGTCACACTGTAACTAGGGTGCCAACCACCACCACCTCCACCACCTCCTATCAATTTAAATACTCCCTTCTTCTCCCCCTTTCCAGGTATCAGCACATACGCCACGCGGTTATCGTTCCTTCCGTACGTTCGTGTGTGTGTGGTGGTGTTGTTTTGCGTTGTTGGTGCGAACACTTGCCGCAGAATAAGAAGGCACAGAGGAGGGAGTAGGGCAAAATGTCAGCAATACGCAACCTAACGACTGCGGCAAGGTTCCTGTCCGCTAGGTTGGCCCCGAGCCAAGCCCGATCGTGGGGCGGTACGTTCGTTGTGCCCGCCCGGTCCATGCAGCACTATCCGATCGATGAGTATCTGTTCGGATTGACGGAAGATCAGCAACAGGTATGCATGCAGCAGCGGATGGAGCCTTTGAAGATAGTCGTGGTGATAATTTTGCATTTCATTTGTTTTCTTTTTTCTCCAGCTGCGCCAAACCGTGTTCAACTTTGCGCAAAAAGAATTGGCCCCCTTGGCACAGGAGATCGACAAGCAGAATGAATTCAAGTAAGAATCCTGTTGTAGTTCCAGCGATTAGTACGTCAGCGTACGAAGCGTAACGTTGCGTAATGCCAATGGGAAAGCATAATGAGATATGGCCAATGGGATGCAGCAATTCACACATTTCACATTGCCATTTGTAAATGCACTCAGAAATCACACCTTAACACATTTTTAATTTCCCTCCTTATTCTGTTCCATTTTAGAGAGATGCGCAGCTTCTGGCGCAAGCTGGGCGAGATGGGAGTGCTCGGCGTGACGGTAAAGCCCGAGTACGGTGGGCTCGGCGGATCGTACCTCGACCACTGCATCGTGAACGAGGAACTGTCGCGTGCGTCCGGCTCGGTCGCCCTGTCCTACGGTGCCCACTCGAACCTGTGCGTCAATCAGATCCATCGGCACGGTACGGACGAGCAGAAGGAGCGCTACCTGCCCAAGCTGTGCAGTGGCGAACACATCGGCGCCCTGGCCATGTCCGAGGCCGGCTCGGGCAGCGATGTCGTGTCGATGAAGCTGCGGGCCGACAAGCACGGCGACTACTACGTGCTGAATGGTAGCAAGTTCTGGATCACCAACGGCCCAGTGGCGGACACGTACGTCATCTACGCGAAGACGGACACGAGCGCGAAACCGCAGCACGGCATTACCGCGTTCATTGTCGAGCGCGGCACGGCCGGGTTCACGCAGGGCCCGAAGCTGGACAAGCTGGGCATCCGGGGCAGCCCGACCGGGGAGCTGATCTTCGAGGACGCGAAGGTGCCGGCCGGCAACATTCTCGGCGGGCTGAACAAGGGCGTGTACGTGCTGATGTCGGGGCTGGATCTGGAGCGGCTCGTGCTGGCCGCCGGTCCGGTCGGACTGATGCAGGCGGCCTGCGACGTGGCGTTCGAGTATGCGCACTCGCGCAAGCAGTTCAACACGCGCATCGGCGAGTTTCAGCTGCTGCAGGGCAAGATGGCCGACATGTACACGACGATGAACGCGTGCCGGGCGTACCTGTACTCGGTGGCGCGGGCCTGCGACCGCGGCCAGGCCAATCCGAAGGACTGCGCGGGCGTCATCCTGTACTGTGCCGAGAAGGCGACGCAGGTCGCGCTCGACGCGATCCAGATCCTCGGCGGCAACGGGTACATCAACGACTATCCGACCGGGCGGATCATGCGCGACTGCAAGCTGTACGAGATCGGCGCTGGTACGTCCGAAATTAGGCGCATGCTGATCGGGCGCGCCCTAAACAAGGAGTACCAGTGATGGTTGAGGGCGGAGCAGAGCGAAACCGACAGCAAACACTGACCGACGCTGCCATATCGGCGTTTGGCTGTGGTTGACACAGCAAAACGACCGCCAATAATTCCAAGCAAAAAGTGCATTTACTAGAGTTAGTGTCTAGGGAACGTTTTATGAAAACGTTTGGTGGAAAATTGAAACCCTTTTGCTACTCCCGCTAATCTGTAATATACTGTTGCGTATATTTTAACTTCAAAGCGAGGTCGTGAAACCGAAACCGAACAATGGAAAGAAATGATTTTACGCTCTATCCCCCAACGTTTGGTTGGGCGGGATAGGCAAATAAATAGAATTCAATTCAATTAGCAACATTTAAAAAAAGTAGCTCAACTAAACAAATCGTCCCCACCGTCCAAACATTCGCTGGAGTTGCTGCCGTCGAACGCAAAGTCAAAGCTGTCCGCTACGTCATTACTACTATCGACCGATTTTTTCCTCTTCTGCGATTTGCTGCGCGTCTGTTTAGCCGGGCCGGCACACAAAAAGTCCAGATCGTCCGCTTCATCGGCAGCAGCATCATCACCCAGATTCATGTCGGGAAGGTCGCCGGAAAAGTTCAGATCAAACTCACCGCTCGAACTTTGCATCACAAAGTCCAGGGAATTGTTGCTCGCCGAAGTGTCTATCATCTCGCCGATGTTGCAGTCCTCCTCCGCGTCCAGCTCCATCGGTTCCGGGTCGCTCTCCTTCACCGCCGGCTCACGGGTAGACGACTTGGCAGTGTTCGACACTGTCGGTTTGTTGTTTCTGTTTGATTGTTGCTGTTGCGGTTGCTGTTTCTGTTGCGCTGTGGCTTGTTGAGGTTTCTCTTGCTGCACACGTGGCTGCTCTTGAGCGCCATATTCTGGTTCCTTTTTCGAGTTCGGTTGATTGCTGTTGGAACCACCGCCCTTACTGTTTCCACCGGACGCTCTGGCAGAAGGGTTGCTTGAAGAGCGATGGCTGCTGGACTGCTGTATTTGGACCAAAGCAGGCGCGAGTGCTTTTTTGCACTCCTTACGGCCGGTTCCGGCCATTGCGACCCGCTTCTGTGGGGACTTTTTCGGCGTCCCTGGTGGCGGCACTTTGCGCAACGGGCGTGCAGCAGCATTTTGCACATTGGCCGTATTGGCGCCAACCGCCTTCTTTGGCATTGGTGCTTTGGGCACTGCGAAATCGTTGCGTTGCTGCGGATTTTTGCGATTTTCGGCCGGCTTTACATTTTCCGTGTCGTTCCCGTTGCGCTCTTCCACTTGTGGCGTAGTAACCTTTTCGCGACAGTCCGCCATTTTGGATTTCTTTGCGACCGTAGCAGCAGCATCTCTGTCAGTTTGTTCCGGGAGCGATGACTTAACCTCACCCGGTGCTGCTTTGCCACCCTTTCTCATCGCACCCTTTGGTGGCTTTGCTTCGTGGCGCGCTTTCTTCCCGTTGCCCTTGTCAACGACGGAGTGGGCTACATCCTGCAGCTGATACTTGCCGGAATGGATGGTGCTGAGGTGCGCCAGGATGTCGGGGAAATCGTTCGGATTCTTGAAGTTCAGATCCAACTTCAAGTCCATGCTGGCGCTTTCCAGGTTCCAGTCGATCGATTCAAACATCGGCGAACTGTTCGCCTCCCGATCCGCTTCCACCCCACCGGTGCCGCCCGCATCCTTCCGCCCATCTTCCGACCGCAGATCGGTCTCGCTGCTGTGGTCGTCGTGCAGGTCGTCTCCGTGCTGCTTCGTAATCCCCGCCAGCTTGATGCGCAGCTCCTCCGCCCGTTCGAAACCTTCGCCGATAGCGATCAGCACGTTGGCCAACTCGCCCTGCTTCCGGTCGAGCATGTCTTTACGCTTGTGCGTAATCTCATTGCTGACCTGCTCCAGCTTGGCCAGCTCCTTCTGTTCCGCGCACAGGGTGGCCTTCTCCCGGTCCCACTGCTTCACGATCGGCGTGCTGGCGAGCTTCACGCGCAGCTGGTCCTGCAGCCGCAGCACACTCTGCAGCTTCTGCAGCTCGCCCTGGTCGAGCAGAGCCTGCCGCGACTGGCCGAGCAGTGTCTGCTCGCCGCAATAACGCTGCAAACCGTACGATGCCTCCCGGTACTTCTCCACCACCTGCCGGACGATGGTGTGGTGATCGATGGCAAGCTGTTCCTCGAACGCTCCGCTGCCAAAGCTCGCCAGTCCCTGCTTGAGCGAGAACAGTCCTGTTGGATTTTGGACACCATTAAAAAGCGAAGTTTTTCAATTAGACTAAGTGGAAACAGATGGCCACGGTGTAACTCACCGAAATTCAAACGACGCAAATCGTCCCGGTGCACTTTCTTCAGCTCTATCTGTTTGTGCAGCTCGGCCAACTGTTCGAGGTCGTTGAACGACGCATCGTGCGAGGAGGACGATGAATTGTTCGACTGCAAACATAAAACGCGAGGCAAAGTGTGCATAATGCGTCACAGTGATCGAATTTTCGAAGGCAAATGAAAACTTACCAAGAAGTCGGCGAGAATCTTTTTCACTTCCTGCTGCGCTGCCTCGTCCATGATGTGCACCGGGCGGTAGTGTTGTTGTAAATGAGCCCAAGCATGCCGTGAGGCGGCAAATTTCTACTTTTAGTACTAAAAACGGCTACTTCGATTGGGATTTGGTACGACGTCGGGTTTTAGTACAGATGAAAGCAAAACAATTCCCCTGCTTCAGAGTTCAGCAATCCCCTCAAAATCATTCTAATGCGAGAAATACATTACAATTCCGTTTAATTATTTTATTCTCCTTTTTTCTCACATAATTTTTTCATGAAAATCGATAAATTGCAACAAATTTGTGAGTTTTTCTGCGGCATGACAAGGGACAGATCATAACGCGAGGCTATAAACACACGCGCGATGCAACAAATTACTGCAGTTGGTGAGCTCGCGAATGCTCCAAATCGGAGCGATTTTCCCTCGCAGGCGAGCGTTTTTGAAAGGCGGAATGACAGTTTTTGCCCAGCAGGAATTTCACATGATTATTGACGTCTGTGATTCAAATAGGACCTGCATTAAGGCGTTAACAAATTCAAACTGGAAATATGATTTGTTTTAATATTATAAACAACCAACACATTTGGCTGGCAATTTTTTTTTAATGAAATCTATTTATTTTTAAAGTGATATTGGATTGGCAAACGTACGAAAAGTCTCCAACAAACAGAAATTGAGCTCATTAATTCAGAGAGCATTCATTCGGATTCGAATTGACTCCGGAAAGAAGGTCCTCCCAGCTCGCTAATTGAGGTCACTAATTCAGAGAGCATTCATTCGGATTCGTTTTGACTCCGGAAAGCAGGTCCTCCCAACATTATCCGGAGTCGTTCGGAGTCGTCTGGTCGGACAGACGGCCGACTCCAGATGATTCCGAACGACTCCGACTCTAGGTGGAACTAGTGGTTCGGATTTTGACTAACAATAGCCGAAGTCAGATCGACGTCGCAGGTGCGCTCCAAAGAGCACATCACTAGGAAAGACCACAAAATATTCATGGAAATCCTAAATTTTCAAATCCAATTGGATTTACAATAAGACCAGCCCAACGAATAACTTTATGATTGCGCTCAAACGCTCCCGTTACGTTTCGGCTTTTGAGAGATAACAAAAAACTTCGTGTTATTTCATGGTTGGCCCATTTTATTATTTCGAATCTATTTCTGTTTTCGTGATCGCAATCGGTTATTTTTATCGTATTAACCCGGCTATAATTGTTGTGGTTGGTTGCATTGCGTGTGCAGCAGTTGTCGTCCAGGAAGTTAGAATAGTGCTGGCTTCTTCCCTTAATGCCCGTGTGTTGCGGAACCAAAGGAAGAGGGCAATATGATGATAAAACAACGCAACTTTTCTGCTTCTTCGACTTAGTACATGCAACAAACAGCACACTGTCTCTACCCCCAGGGTCCGCTCACACTCATCTCCCGTAGAGAGAGAGAGAGAAAGAGGAAACACGAAAGGCTCCCTCCTTTGCTCCTTTTTCTAAAAAGCGTACGTCGCATAGCGGTATCTAGTAGCTTGTCGGTTATTCGGAACAGTAAAGTAATACAGAAAAAGTGAGTACAAGAGAAAGAGAGCGAGACAGCGAAGGGTTATTGGTTTTGTAACAGTTAATTTTGTCTTGCAAATACACCATTTTTACTAGCGGCGATCGCCTGTGATTGTGTGGCTAAAGGGTATCAATCCCATCAGCACCAGCACCCAAGACCGATCGCTACCGGTAAGTGTGTGTTGATTTGGATGTTATTATAATGGTTGTTGTTGTTGTTGATGTTACTGCTGCTGCTGCTGCTGTTCTGACTGGCTGGACATAACTAATTACACTAAGGTGCGTGCTGTTCCCCGTCTTAACCCAGCAGGGCCTTAACTTCGTCGTAGAATACGAGCACCAGAGCGCCACCAGTACCACGCAGGACGTTCGAGAAGGCGCCCTTGAAGAACGCGCCGGAACCTTCCTGCTTGGCGATCTTGACCCAGCAGTCGAGCGTGTTCTTGTACATCACCTCCGACTTGGCACGGCCAGACTGCATCATCATGCGTCGTCTGACGGTATCGAAAGGATACGAAATAATACCGGAAGCCGTCGTCACCACCTGTGTGAAAGAGGAAAAGAATGTTTTGGTTAGCATTATGTGTTGACAGTGGTATTTTCAAGGTATAACACAGTAGTAATACATTTTACATATCCATTTCCATGATCGGCTTAAGATGGGCTGAAATATCCCCAACATTGAATTAAGCTCATTCCATCATTGTTGCAAATTATTGATTTTTCGAAATCAACTGATACTCCCACCAGGGTTGCAACCAATTCATATAGTAGTGATCGCTCCAAACTTTTATCACAATGTATCAAACACTCTCCTAATTCCAAAGGTACACATATGTAACACACAACACGCATCACATGTCTGCGGATTTGAGATCTTCCGTCCTCTAAAAGGTATGCGCTGTGTCACGTTGTGTTTGCCGTAGTCGTTATTGCCACGCGTGCTGCTGCTGCTGCTATCTTCCCTTTTGCGGGGGCAAAGCCGTACCACTTTTTCAAGGCTAACACAGAGCTCGCTCCTATTCACACCAGTTAAAAGCGGTGGCCCTGCGCAGCTGATAAGTGATAACAACCCAGACTGCGGATACCCTTGTCACCAGAACAGCGGCTCCACTCAAATGCAGTAAAAAAGAAATTAAGAGAGGTGTCAGCAGCACGAGGGGGGAAAGGGATTTCGCCAACTTATCATGTGATTGCTGTAAAAGCAGGTTTCTGTAGCATCGTTTGCTTATTTGATCGAAAATTAAACCGTATTTGCAACATTCACAACAGCATAAGAAGTGAAAGAATTATCGATTGACCAAACCAACCCGGCGCTCTGCTGCTGTTCGTGACTGTTCAAGGCTATTCAGCGAGGGGGCAAGACTCTGGACAAAATGATACGTTACGTCACATTTACGGGCACGGACACACACACAGTGCGCGCTCATTGTAAATGGGACACACCGGTGTGTTACGTAAGTATCAGCGAAAAAAAGGGTTCTTGTGGCGAAAAACAAGGATTAACGAGAATTTCTTCTAATTAAGAATTGTTGTACAAAAGAAAAGAACCCACGAAGTGAAGCTTATTGAGTTAATAGCATCGCGTATTTGAATCAATAGCGATTAAACGTGCATGTGGATATAACGGATTGGGGGGCCTTTCCTCATCATATACCCACACCGGTCTATTCTCAAGTGGCGGTAGGAGGTTTCTCTGTTTCCTATAAATATCCGCTACGTAGCTGTGACGACGTTCCGCGTCTCGCCATTCTCGTTTAACGCTTAAAAAGAAAGCAACAAGAACACTAAAAAAACAAACTCTTCAAGATGGCATAGGCTGAGCGAAAAAAAGGGCGACACACGCGCCACACAGTGGTGGTAAATGTTTCGAAATCTTTCACTCTCAACCCTGAGGTGAGGAAGGGTCGAACTGTTTGTCGAGTTCGCGTTAGCAATGTGCCACACCACACTCTGTTTGCAGCCTTGTCTTTTGCGAATGTAAAGGCCTCGAAGACAGGGCCATAGGCGAGATACCAAAAGGGCCACATGATACTATGCGACGAATGTTTAACATTTGTGTTGTCTTGTTGTTAAATTTGCTTTTAAAGATGAGTAGGAAACATGACCCAATTAACAAAATGTGATTTTCTCAGAAATATTCCTAAAAATGCACAAATAATCGTTCGTATAGCTGCATCGCGTAACAGCGGCTAGAGGAAACCTACGCCTAGAGGCGCAAACCATTCGCTCGTTGACGTCGATTTTCTCCATCAATTGATCCGACCTTGGCGGCAACGAGTAACCGAGGAAGCTTGACGCGCTGCCATTCTGCGCTGTACAATAGAACACATCTTTACCCACCACCCCTTTCCACTGGCAGCCATCAGAAGGCGGCTAATGAAGAAAGTAGACGAGAATTGGTGGCAAAAGAAAAACGCAGCTTCTTCTACATAAAAAAAAGGTTAAAAGCAATACGTGGAAAACCGGGAGGAACGGTGAAAGAAAAAAAAAAAAAGGTGGCCTTTGCTCTAAATATAACCGGGACAATATGAGATGAGAGCACGAGGCAACCTGTGACGGTTGTTATGGGGGGCCTACTACTAAACACACACATGTGCGTATGTTTTTGGGGCGGGGGATTGTATAACCATTGGGGTGGTGGTGGTTTGGAGTAAACCGCCGCTGTTATGCAAGTGTGTGCGTCTAAGAACATACGCATTTTCAGTTTTCAGGTGACATCTTTACATGATGCAGTTAAAAAAAAAATACTCTGACCGATTTCTGCAACTTTGATTTACGTACAAAAGTGTGGGCGGGGGGGGGGGGGGGGGGAACGTTTGTTTGGGGATGGTATTCTTTTGCCGTAGCAGCAACAGTTTTTGACACTTGCGTCATGACCTGCGCGTCATTCACCAATCTTCTTGACCGTTTGACAGTCGCACTTCCTCCGTTGCCGTTTTTTTCTTCCACCCCTAATCCTGCCACCGGCCAATGTTACACAACGGTGTTGATAAGAACAAAAGCTGCAAAGTGAAGAAACCTCAAAATTCGAATTTAAGATAGTATTTCAACTGTATTCTCTACTCCTCCACCTTTTACGTAACAGCTAAGCACATTTTCAAATGCGTCTCATTCATCTTCATCAGCTATTTGCAAGAAATTTCAATGTCAAAACGACATTCTCCTGCTGCTCTCACTCTGCTGGAGGAGGCCGCCGTACGACGACGTTTGTCAAACGCAAGCAGGCACATGTGTTTTGGTTTGCAGCAAAGTCATCAATCGGAGAGAAATACGTCTTACTATTACTATGCTCGCTTCCTTCTTATCAGCGAAATCCGAGCCAATGGCCACAACTAAAAAACAATCAGATAGCCCCCCAAGCACATGTTACATTTCCCCAATATACCCCGTGTACTTGCTACGCACAGCGGCTGTAGTGGAGCCCAGTGCTGACACACGGTTAGAAACCCATAGTTCTTCCCCCTTAGCGTTAATGAGTGGTTCGCGGTGTTGAAGGAACCGGAGGACAGTGCAGGTCACGAACAAACAAACGTGCTCCTTCCTCCGTCCGTATGTAGTTAATCGCGAGAAGCCCCATTTGTCACAAATCGAACTGTGGCAACTGAGCAAAACAACCGCCCAGAGTCTGTTTTTTAGCGCGATCGATTGGAAATGGTTATGTAATGCGCAAAACACGCGCTGTAGCGTATTATTGTGCTATTGCTGAGAAACATAAGTCCGACCACTTACCTGTGCGATGGCCCAGGAGACGAAGATGGAGGTGTTCTTCGGGTCCGGCAGCATTCCCTTGGCAGTATCGAAGCAACCGAAGTAGGCCGCACGATAGATGATGATACCCTGAACGGACACGTTGAATCCACGGTACAGACCAATGATACCGTCCGACTTGACCGTCTTCTTCAGACAGTCGAGCAGACCGTTGAACTCACGCTCGCCGGCACCGCGACCAACGTCCGCACCGAGACGGGTACGGGCGAAGTCGAGCGGGTACACGAAGCAGAGCGACGTGGCACCGGCGGCACCGCCGGATCCGAGGTTACCCAGGAAGTAGCGCCAGAACTGGGTGTTCTTGTCGACGCCGCCGAGGAACACCTGTTTGTACACATCCTTGAACGCGAAGTTCAGGGCCTGGGTCGGGAAGTAACGGATCACGTTGGCCAAGTTACCGCGCCAGAAGGCACCGATTCCCTGCTCCTTCGGGATGCGAACGAAGCAATCGACGATACCTGCAGATTGAGTGGGGTTGTTGTGGGTGGGAGAGGGGGAGGGAAGAAAAGAAGAAAAAATCGTTAATAATGTTATTTGCGTGTACGTTATGCAACCCCGTTCTGGCCAAATGGTTGAGAAAAAGAAATTTTACGCACTCTATTCCCTAACCTTGGACCACGCGCCGACGATCCTTCTAGAATATTTCCAGGGCTGAACCCTGTGATCTGTTACATAACCATACAAAATTGTGTATCACGTGAAGTGTGCAAAATCCCCGCACGACAGCTAGTTTCATTTTAGCATTGAAAGTATTAAGCTAAATAGCTATGTTTTAGACATATTTCGTAAAGAAAAAGCTCAAGTTTTCTTCATTTTCACACCATGCCCTACCATAATGCTGGTTGGGGGAAACGGAGCTCGTTGCGAAACACCGTGTTCCTCTCCCCGACTACTTGAGCCATGCTCGCGGGGTTAGGGAGAAAAATCAATATGGCGACCGGGGCAACACAACCGCACATACATGCCGACAACTGTGTGCTGCTGTGCTCTGTCTATTCTACCTTCTCTCACACATTCATACTACAAGCCAATTATGCCAGCCACCTGCAATTTCCATCGACTTCCAGCGGGCTCAAGGCGATGAGAAAAAGCACTTCATTTAAGACATCGAAAAGGCATGCTTTTTCCCAACTTCAAGACTTCCGTCACGAGACCACGTTGTGAAGTTCATTTCTCCCACAAAGACCGGGACCCGGTACCGGGGCGGTATACTGGCACTATTACACGCACACACACACACTCGCACACCATTTGGTCGAGAGCTGGCAAATTTCTGTCTCTGCCCAACACACACACACACACACTCACCCTTGTACTGCTGGTCGACGGCGATCTGCTTGGAGGCAGCCTGGACCTGGAGCAGCAGCTTGACGCGTTCGATCGGTGCTACGGCCGTTTTCGAGACAGCGGCAGAGATACCACCGGCCAGGAAATCCTTGGCGAAGCCATAGGGATCAGCCTTCTTGGTCATTTTCGATGGATCTGGTCTGGTGACGCTAGCAACTGTAAGAAAAACCCGGCGGAGCACGCGGTCGAGGGCCTTAACCGTTCGGAGGGCACAAATCAAGAGAATGAAAAGATTTTGCGAACCACCACGGCTTGCCACTTGCAGTATCGAAACGGGCGCGCGGGCCGAACAGTGCCGAACGTTGCCGAGCTATTGCTACCAGAGTGACCAGAAATACCGATTTATCTGTATTCCAACCGATTTTTTATATGCCTACCGATTCACAGATGACCGCCCTAAAACTACCGATTTTCCATTTATCCTACCGAAAATCACAGATATTTAATTTTTCAGTCGTTTAAGCTTAATCTGTGGCGCTTAGGATGCTGTTTCAAGGATTGCTAACCTCATTAGCTACTTATCGCGCTGATGCACGTTTGTTTGCCTGGCACTTTTTATTTTTATCCGTTAAAATTTAATGTTCATAATAAGTAGAAAATGTCAGTTGCGTGGATTCCGAGAATTTTTCGTCAAAGAAAACCATTTAAATTTGAATTTGAATCTCGCTGTCGGCGGTTAAAGCTTACCCGACAGACAAAGAGAATGAAATTTTCAGGCGAGGGGAAGGTAGAAACACACAGTGGGGGTCTGGCCCAAGATCGGATCCGAGGTTCGTTGTTTTGGGCTGATAATTAATGAATGGCGGATGGAGCGCTACCACAGGGAGAATGCGTTCTCTTGCTCCTTCTTCTTCTTCTTCTTCTTTTTGGCACAACAGTCGCTGCCGGTCAAGGCCTGCCTGTACCCACTAGTGAAGTGGGCTTGGCTTTCAGTGACTTATTGCTACCATAGCAGGATAGTCAGTCCTACCTATGGGGGGTCGGTCTATTCGGGGCTTGAACCCACGATGGGCATGTTAATAAGTCGTTCGAGTTGTCGACTGTACCACCATCGAGATTTATATGGGATTTGACAGATAACGTCGGACGTGCGATTTCGTCGTCCGACGGTATCTGTTAAATCCCATATAAAAATTTGACAGGCCGTCCGATAAAATCGCATCCGATGAGCGTTGCCACGAGCCTAACCGCTGAACCAAATCTAATTCATATCCTAGGTAAAGGATGCATATTCTTTTGAAATGGAACTTTCATTTTGCGCATTAGTACCCCCCCCCCCCCCCATCACGCTTAACACTTCTTTCGCTTTCACTTCTTTTAACACGAGTTAAGTCTCGAGTTTTAACCTACCGAAAACTACCGATAAAATATTGTTGTGCCTACCGAAAACGGCCAAAATAATCTGGCCACACTGATTGCTACGATGCTGGCGGCGGTTTATAGTGGCGGCTGTGGGTGCTTGGATTTGTTATGTAAGCGTGAACAAGCTTTTTACGCTGCAACAAAAAAGGAATTTTGCGAAAAAATGCTTGCGAAATGATGGTTTGTAGAAGATAAAAAATAAATAAAGGGTTATAGACAAGTAATTGAAACATCAGTGTGAAATAACGACCAACCAACAATATATTTGGTCAAAAAGGTCCTGCCTTTGATAAGTATCAAAAATAAGTTGCACCGGTACGTTGCGATTGTTCAGTTAGCTTCAATTTCTGTTATTTTCCCCTAAATTTATCAAATGTTCACAAACTAAGCTAAATTTTGTATTTTAGTGCGTGTCCTAAAAATCGAATTATGCAAGCCGGTGCAAAAAAAAACCTTATCAAATGTTCTCTGGGCCTTAAGCCTGTCAACCCGCATGGTGACCTGGAAATCCACTGTGCTGTGCTATCAAAACAAACGGCAGCAAATGTAAATACACGTCACAGCGAGCTGGTCTACGAAAAAGGCATCGGAAAAGCCGGTCCCCGCTTGCAAATTGCTGGCAAATTCCATTTCGCACCCATACCCACACGCCATTCCGCAGAAGCATTTTTATTGCCGCAGAAGCGCTAATAACATACAAACACAGTCGGGTGATTTTATCGTACTAAATTAGTCCACTAAGCATGGAGGGCGAAGCAGCAGTGACGAATCCGGTCGATAGGAAAGTGGCACTGATAACAGGCATTACGGGTCAAGTGAGTAGCTAAAGTGGCTGCCTCTCCTCCCCTGCAATAGGTGTCACTACTCTTTTTTCTTCCAAACAAACCCCCCTCGAAAACCCGCAGGATGGTTCATATTTGGCTGAATTTCTGCTGGACAAGGGCTACGAGGTGCACGGCATAATAAGGCGCGCGAGCACGTTCAACACGTCACGCATCGAGCATCTGTATGCGGATCCGCGCACGCACCGGGAGGGCAAGATGAAGCTGCACTACGGCGACATGACCGACAGCAGCGCGCTGGTGAAAATCATTGCCCAGGTGCGCCCGTCCGAAATATACAATCTGGCCGCCCAGAGCCACGTGAAGATTTCGTTCGATCTGAGCGAGTACACGGCGGAGGTGGATGCGGTCGGTACGCTCCGGCTGCTCGATGCCATCCGTACGGTAGGGCAGGAGCGGACGGTCCGCTTCTACCAGGCATCGACGTCCGAGCTGTACGGCAAGGTGGCGGAAACGCCCCAGAACGAAAAGACCCCGTTCTATCCCCGCTCACCGTACGCGTGTGCCAAGATGTACGGGTACTGGATTGTGATCAACTATCGCGAAGCGTACGACATGTTCGCCTGCAATGGCATCCTGTTCAATCACGAGTCGCCGCGCCGGGGGGAGAACTTCGTGACGCGCAAAATCACCCGCTCGGTGGCCAAGATTTCGCTCGGCCAGCAGGAGTACCTGGAGCTGGGCAATCTCGACTCGAAGCGCGACTGGGGCCACGCGAAGGACTACGTCGAGGCGATGTGGCTGATGATGCAGCAGGAGCGGCCGGAAGATTTCGTGATCGCGACGGGCGAAACGCACTCGGTGCGGGAGTTTGTCGAGCAGGCGTTCCGGTACATTGGGCGCGAGATCGAGTGGCGAGGTACGGGCGTGGATGAGGTGGGGGTAGAGAAGGGCACCGATACGGTGCGGGTGCGCATCAATCCCAAGTTTTTCCGCCCGACCGAGGTCGACCTGCTGCTGGGCGACGCGTCTAAGGCGAAGGCACAGCTGGGCTGGTCGCCGAAGGTAACATTCCTGGAGCTGATCGCCGACATGATGGCGGCGGACATACAGCTGATGAAGAACAACCCATCGGCCTAAGCAGTTTGGGGGAGGCGCGAGACAACGATTGGGCGATTGAACGTTTCTTCTTTTTTAACGTGTTAACTATATCGAAGGTCAGTATTTGGTCCGTGACACACGGGATGGAAAGTCCCCGCAGGGTTTCACACCTCGTTGGGGAAGATTTTATTTTAACCACAGTGGGGTTGCATGTATTTGAAAGAGTGGATATAGCGGCCATTGGCGCATTTTATTTTATCACTGCTATCCACTAAAAGCACATTATCGGAGGGAGAAAACTAGCCAAAAATGAACAAATTAATCCACTAGGCGTAATCGGGAATTCGGACAACCACACAATTGCGCATATTCCATGGCAATATTTTAAATTGTATCAGTTTCTCTATCCAATAGCTCTCGCTAGTAATAAATTATCGAAAGTGAACAAAACTATACATACCTCGAGTTTGCTTATTCTTAGTTAATTGGGGAGAGTAGTTCACCAGCCTGGGGACTATTTCAATAACACTGATTTATTCACCTTTAAGATGGTTTCTCGAGCCTTTTCACATTCATATAAGCTAGGCTTTTCCGACACCGAAGAACTGCTTCTCTTCTTACAATTTCAGCCCATCACACGACTCACCGAAACGGGTTATAATTAACACGATTGTTTTTCGTACTATCATTACCTACGGGTAGGAGAGAAAAAAACCATGCAAAAAATAAATCATCTCCTACTGTGTCTCTCTCTCTGGGTAAAGTATCGTATTCTGCTCGATCTTTAGGCTCCCGCAAGCAAAGAGCATGTATTGCGCGCCGCACGAGCAAACTACTTCAATGGTCCTTCCGATTCCTGGTGGTAGCTCTTGACGCGCGAAAAGTACAGCGGCGGATACTTGGTTGTGGTTAGCTCGAACTGGGTCGTTTTCTCCTGATTGTTGCGCTGCTGCACCATCGTGTACTGCTTCCAGTGCAGCTGGCTGAACGGCCGCTTGCCGGTGCTCACAATCTGTAGCTCCATCAGAAACGTTTGCTGTCCATATTCCGGCTCAATATCACGTGCCTTGCGACCGGGGCGTTGCATTTGTCCGGCCGCCGATGGACGGTTGCGCTGTATGACCACAATAACGATGTCGTCATGCAGTCTGTACCAACAAAAAAAATGATGCAAAATTATGATCAATAAAGGGAAAATGCTTCCTTCTGGTTGTCCTTCATGCCATTACCGATAGTGTCCGCGCAGTATTTCATTCTGTGTGGGGACACGTTGCTTTAGCCGCACGACGCACTGCTGCGGCTCATCGGCGGTCGTCATCATTAGCACCTTCCCATCAGCGAAGAAGCGAAAGTAGCGATAGTATTCTACCAGCTGTATCGGGCGATAGAACTGGTCCTGGAAGCTGTTCTCCCCCGACCGCAGGTAGCTCGTCCGGCTGATGTAACACCCGTGGAAGAGTATGCGCGGCCTGTTGATGTACATCTCGCGCCAGGAGCTGAACGGTGTTCCCTTCAGCACACCCAGATTAACGCCCCAAATCCTGCAATAAGTGCAATTGTTGTAGTAGAAACAAAATACATGTCATAAAAGATGAATTAAATAGTACCTCATGCAGGCATGACGCCATATTTCGGGATCTCGCGCAAGCAGATAGAAACCGCGACAGACCGACGCAAACCGCTCGAGCGATTTCAGGTCCAAATCGTTCGACACCACCCAGCGCAGAATGTACAGGATGACCTCCATGGGCAGATCGGAAAAGTGGGCCGAAGTGACGATCAGCTTGCGGTCACCACTCGCCCGCTCGAACAGCTTTCCCGACCGAGCCATCAGCGTTTGAAACCGCAGCCCCAGATCGACACCTTCCAGGTTTTCCTCGTCCTCGTCAATGTTTGTCTCCAGCATGCGCTCCATCAGCCCGTCCACCTCGGCTGCAGCGGTTGTCGCTTTGGCGTGCTTTTTGTCATACACCCGGAACTCGATATCGGGCACGAGCTGAGTCGCCCGGCGGTACAGCCGCATGGCTTCGAACACCTTGCCGCTTCGTTCCAGTTCCGAGCCCTGCTGGAACAGGAGGCGGGCTTGCTGCTCGATCGAATCCTTCCCATCCCCCACATTACCGCCAGTCGGAGCAACCGTAGCAGCGCTCGCAACGTGTTGCTCCTTCTTCAACTCCTTTTGCCACTGTTCGCGGAAATCGTCCAGCTCGGAGCGCTTCGGGCTGGTCGCTTCCGACCCGCTGGTAGTGGAGGAGGACGAACTCTCATCGTCATCTTCCTTGCCGGCGTCACTCGACGTCGAATCCATCGTAGGCCGAACGGGTGGCGGTGCTTCTAGCGGGTAGTTCCTCCTGCGCGATGCTTAAAAGTGACGGCGATGCCAACCAATCCTAGTGTGTCCGCTCAAGCCGGGATCGTGGCGTCGAGATAAGTGTCACGCTGGTATCGTGCTAGTTCACGGTCACTGTAGCGAACAACTTTGGAAAGGGATGAGTGCGACAGATTGATAATATGGACGAAATACGGCTGAAAATGCGAACGCACGGGATCCACTTGCACCATCCAACTGGCCATAGTCCGTTTGCACTGTGCGTGAGACAAGAAACAGGTAGCTTCCTTTTTGCTTCCACCCGGGGGAGAATTACTTTAGCCTTTCTAATCGCTTAGATCCGCCAATACCGCTCCGAAAAACGGCTCACTTTTTACCGTGGGCCATTTTACGACTTGCAGAAGGACGTGAAATTCTTTGCTTTGACAGCGACTGTTTCAAAACAACACAGGAAGGGGAAGAAGAAAACGAAACGTCAAATGTAAACAAACGGCGATTTCCTTGCGCAGAGCTGGCTGGCAACCGTGCCGGCAAGGTGCCTAGTGGTGGGTTTATGCTGTGGAGAAAAATGACTCCAGAACATTTGGCGGTAAATAGCTCGATTTGAGCTTTGAATTTGGAATTTAGTTTCGTAATCTGATATTTTAAAGTAATAAATTGTATTTTGAATCAATGGTAAAACATTTCGGAACCAGATTTCTTGCAAATCCAAAGCAGCTGCCGTTCGTTTGTTGTGTTGACAGTTGGCGAATTGTCACGCTTGGCGCCATTACACCGGGTCGTTGTTTATAGCTGCACGGCATGCGTTGCCCGTAGGACGGACGAAACTTGCTCCTCATTTCTGTACGGTGAATTGTTCAAGCAAAGAGCTGAAACGCCATGGCGAGTGTTAATGAGGAAAAAAGGAAGGATACGCCCTCGCCCGCAAAGCATGTGGATAGTGTAAATCATGAAGAAATCGAAGACACAGCCCTGCTTGCGATACACATCGCGGGCCTGTGCATGAAGGAGGACAAGGCGGACGTTACGTTCGTCGTCGAGCAGGAGCGCATACCGGCGCACCGTGTGATACTGGCGGCCCGGAGCGAATACTTCCAAGCGCTGCTGTACGGTGGGCTGGAGGAAACGAAGCAGACCGAGATTGCGCTGCAGGTTCCGCTGCAACCGTTCCAATATTTGCTGCGCTACATCTACTCCGGCAGCATGTCGCTGAAGGATATGAAGGACGAGGACATACTGGACACGCTCGGGCTGGCCATCCAGTACGGATTTCCCAGCGTGGAGAAGGCAATCATCAACTACCTGTCGCTGCACGTGTCCGTGGGCAATGTGTGCGCTATTTTGGACGCCGGTCGGCTGTTCGATCTCGCCGACCTGCTTGCGGTGTGTGACGAGTTTGTCGACAGGAATGCACTCGCTGTGCTGCGGCATGAGACGTTCCAAAATCTCACGTTCGAGTCGCTGTGCAGATTGCTCGATCGGGATCAGTTTGATGCACCGGAGGTAGATATATTTCTTGCCGTGCATAAGTGGTACCAAGCGAAGGAAGACGCAGGTGCGGATCAGTACAAGAAAATATACGACAAGGTGCGCTTTCCGCTGATGTCCCACAACGAGCTGGTCACGGTGGTGCGACCGACCGGGGTGCTACAGTCGGACCAATTGCTGAACATTGTGGCCGAGAAGGAAACGCTCTACAAGCTGCGTAATCGTGGCGTAGGTAAGAATGTCGTTTTGCTGTAGGTTTGTTTACATAGCTTTAATTGCTTTCCCTTTCCTCCCCGGCAGTGCCAGGAGAGAACGTAGTGAAGGATAAAATCGTATGGTCACAGCTGTACGATGGAAGGATACGATGTGCCGATGTCGTGTTGAAAAAAGCGCACGTCATCAACAAGATCGAGGTGTGCTATAAGATGAAAAGCGCAGACAATGTGGTCTACTGCGTTGATGTATCACTCGATGGGGAATGTTGGCACCGGCTAGCCGCACTGAATCACAATAAACCCACGGAAGTGGTGCACTTCCGGGCGCGGGAAGTACGCTACATTGAAGTGACCACGTCCGACAAATATGAAGATATTGATTCCATAAAGGCAATGTTGCACATGAAACAGAAAAAGAAGAAATGGCATTCCACTTCGGATTAGAAGAACATGCACCACTTGTATTCGGGTGTGCATTGGATTACGGAAACGAATAATTCGTGTTGTATGTATTACGAAGGTGATTTTCATTGTTTTTTTCACAACAATCTAGTGGATTGTTGAAAGAAGATATTAAAAATGAAGAATGAGTTATACCGTAGAATGAATCATATCAATACTACAGGGTATCTGAGAGCCATTATCATAAGAATCTGCTTGATATTTCTACTTATAAAACGAGTTTTTCTGCTTAAATGAAACATAATAAGTGATAACCTCCAACACTAGGGTAGAAGCGGTATCATTCTGCATAAAAAAAGTTGAAGTGAAACCAGGAAACGATGCCTACAAAGAGAAATATTGGCCAATAAAAAAGTACAAAAGTATTTGTTTTCCATTTACTATTTTGTATTATCGGCGCAATACACAAATCAAGCAATAAAATCGGAGAGTCTTTGCGGAACAAAGAGCAGAACGCCATTGTGATTGTGTAAACCAGCTAAAACATACAAGCCTATCAAGAAATAGAATCTCAACAACAGGTCCGATCCCATGTAGTCCCACGCGCTCTATAAAACAATCCGAAAAGACCCAAACGGATCACCCCCATAGCAGCATCCACCAAACGGTGACGTGAAGATCGTTTCGGCTTTATAACGGCTTCAGCCTGTCCTGTCGGTGTGTTAAGTGCTGACCGAAATTCCAACGCATTATTTATTTATCATTCCTGCGTGTTGTGTGTGATTTGTTGAAAAAATAATCACTGTTTTCTAAAGAAGCGTCACTTCTTTCGCGAATAATTTCAGTGGCAAAGAGTAGTGACTGTTGAAGACATAAGACGTATTTTATCCTTATTTTGACTATGCTGTCTAGACACCGTGGTGTTGGAAGAAGATGGCAGCATACGAAACTGCTTTTTAAAATAGATTTTTGCACTTCATCTGAATTCGTGGGCTAGTAAAAATATTTCGTATAATTCGTATGACTGAGTTAGTAGTTTAAAAAAAATACACATAGCAACAATTAATGCTTAAAAGAGATCGCATAAACGATGGCTAAGGTGATACGTTAGAATGATAATATTTTTAAATAGATTGTTGTTCATAATTTTAAATTTTAATTTTTTTTCCCGTAGCAAGGATTGACTATCCGGCTACGTGGTAATGAATTAAGTCTCGAAAGCCTGTATAGGCCGGCATGTCCGCGTAGGACGTAACGCCAAATAGAAGAAGAATGTTAAATGGCTTGTTTGTAATGTTATGTAATTTGTATTCTGTTATCTAGATTGAAACTTGCGTTTGGCTTTATGCCGCGCACCCAACGCCTCGGCTTGTCGATCGGAGTTGGAGTCGCCCAGGGTCGGCTGGAGTCGGAGTCTGACGGAGTTAGAGTCGGTCGGAACCGTAGTCAGCCGAATTCGGAGACTGTTGGTGTCAAAGTCGACAAGCGTCGGAGTCGGAATCAGAGATATTTTATATGATGTTTTGGCTTCATCCTTCACTAATCCAAAAGAGCGCCGAGGTGTAGAAACAATGTTGGCTTCAAAGTCCTTACATTGCATCGGTTAACTCGGGTTGACTCGGACTTCGACCGACTCCGACCCTAAATCCGACCGACTCCGACCCCCGACGGCACCAACACAAGCAAACTCCGAATTCAACTGACTCCTACTTCGGTCGACTCGCACTCCAATGCATTCCAACACCGGACGATTCTGACTCTGAATATTGCTGGTTGAACGATCTTTCGTAGTCAAATCCTAAATTTTCAAATAATTGTCGATTGTTTATTTTTGGTAATTCTTCCCCTCATTAGATGAAATACTTCATCTCAAATAGTGTTGGGATTCATTAATCTTTCGTTGAGATTCATTCATAGGAATCTTCAGTGATGAGTGATTCGAATCTCGATTCTCTTCAAACTCTTCAAAGATTCATGAAAGCTTCACCAGCTGCGTGATACTTGCCAAGAAGTCTCGAAAGCCTTTATAGGCTGGCTTGACCATGTAAGTTGTTGTCGCCAAGAAGAAGAATAATGAAAAGCTCAAGCTCTATGAATCCTTGGGGATTTATGAATCTCTAGAAGTATGTGAATCTTTCGAGATATATGAAATTTTTAAGATATATGAATGTTTCGAACACTAATCTCAAAGCATCTAACGTTACGATCGAACTTAAGATAAAAAAAACAATACCGATCGTTTACGTAAACTAATTCTAAGTCACGGACGTTTTTCCATACTAGCTGAAATTTAGAAATTAAAGATTCAGAGAAATAACTTCATGAATTTTTAATAGCGTAAGTGTGGAAGGACATTGAATGAGAGGGACTTTATACCTTATGATGATGTTCTCCCTATTGTATTAGGCTTAATAATACTTGATTTGCTCTCAGTACATGATGTAAACTTGTCCATTGTCCATACATACTATCTCCAGAGATGCATTGCTTAAATTGTTATGCTTTAATTTAACTTTTAAACTAAAACCCATCGCTGAGTGACCGTGGATCACATTGCATTAGCAGGGTCTCTAACCCAAAACGAACCGATCACTTCTTACATTAACATGGCAAGATATTTCTCTAAGCCACAAAACGCACTAAACCCCCAATAAGAGAATGGCTTAACGTATCATCTGTATCATCACATACGTCGAGCGGAAGATGCAATCTCACATTATCAGTACCATTTGTATCTTCACAACCGTTTTAGGATCTTACGACAACTATAAAAATAAAAATAAATATTACTTATGATTTGTTTGCTTACAATCATGCCCTCCCCTTCATTCCTGTGCCTGCCGGCAGCGCTAAAAAGGATGTTACACAACACAAGGGGAAGGAAAACAAACTTTTACGACCGCGCGCTCAGTTTTAAGGACACTGCACCATGGGCATGATTACTTCGAAACCAAAACATACTACTACAATGCACGGCACACGGTTCAATTACTCTCGCCAATGACATTGGACATTGCTTTGCAGCCGCTGCTGGATGCATGATTGGATGCTCTGGTACACTCAAATTACCCGTAAGCAATTTTACTACCGGTACGCATTACGGTACACTGGTTGGAGAGAGAGAGAGAGAGAGAGAGAGAGATCGCGCACGCTGAGACTGCATTTAAGGTGCACCAGGGGTGGTAGGGTAATAAAATCCCTAAAATTGACATTACTTTCACCTATAAAACTGTCTCCGTCGGGGCTGCCGCGGGCCATCCGTCATCAATCTCGATGGAAGGAAAAGGCTGGTCGGTCGGGCTGTGGTGGCCGGAGGGCACAATATGTGCGGTACTAGAAATTCCCCTTTTGCGCTCAAAACAGACCAAGTACACGTTTGATCGTCGCTTTCAAGGGCGTGTAAGGCCTTTTTTTTCGGGGAAAGCTGGAAAGCGGGGAAATCTCTGGAGAAACGGCACCGTTTAAGTAATTGTGAGTTCGTTGTTGGGTGGTATTTAAAACACGGAACACAGCTTCCCTGGAAGTAGTTAAATCATTTCCCTTAACTGGATGCACCACGCCGACAGGGCCGATTTTACGACCGCTGGCGAAGAAACCATTTTCGGAGGATCGAGTTCCCCGGGCGGGGTAGCTGGAAAATGGACCACATTGCCTGGCATTTGTGGTAGGCAAAAGGAACCTGCTAACATGCTGGTGACGAATCCGTGGCTGCTAGATCTCATCCGATCAAGATGCGTTCGAAGATGCTACGATCGGATGTGTAAATATGAAGGTCGTAAAAATGCAACAAAACTGTGCGCGATCGTTTCGGTTGGCGATCGGTGTTGTTGGCGATAGGCGGGTGTAATGGTTGCGTTGACAAGTGAGCATTAGAGAGCGATACGATTTCGAGGAAATGATCTTAAGTGTTTGTCGATACACAACACCAGATCACCTTTTAATTTGGTTCAATAGTGTCAGCTAGGATCGATCAGAAGCTCTTAAGACATCAGTTTTGGGTTGCGAAATTCGTTTTTTAGGTGTTCCTGAATTACAGTTTCTATCGCCCTAAACATCAAACTAGACGGCTTGGTGCCGTTACCAAAAATTCCGTCGGCATTTCTTCCTAAGCAGCATAGAATCCAGTAGAATGTGTCTGGATTTGCCCTCCAGCGTCTGCAGCGGTATGGGAAAAATGTGATCTGTTTACAAATCACTTCCCAGAAATCGCATTCTACCCTCGGCACGGCACGGCCTGGTCGGCTCTCGGCTCATTCCTTCCCTTCCCATTTCGCTGGCACCAAAGGGCATCTTTTATGATCGGTTTTCCCTCGTTCCCGATGGACGGCGGATGCACTGTAACGCGAGCACACCGAAAATAGGGACAGGGCCCGAAGGTTGGGCCTGCTGGGATGGTGGGTGTACGCGCGTACACTTGAAGCCCTGTTTACGACTTCTTAAGATGCTGACGTCAAAATATGTCAATTAACCGTTTAAGTTGCCGTTTCTGACCGAGAGCCGGGAAGAGGGAGAGTGTGAGAGAGAGAGAGATGGAAAGGAAGAAAGAGATTGTTCTCATGTACAATCGATTCGGTGCGGCGTGCCGTGAGACAAACGATGACAGCTTTGAGGCCCGATGATGATGGCGTACGGGCATATAAATATGATTGATCTTTGATGAAGCCATGAAGCAGGCTAATGGCTGCTAAACGGTTATGGGAGTGTTTGGTGGGTCCATTTTTAATGCCCGTGTTCCGTGGCCGGGGGCTTAGATTATGCTCCCGGTACTAACTACCCTACCCGAACCCTGCGATTTAATGGACTCAATCGAAATTTATTGGAAATTGAAATATTTACGAGACATGCTTAAACTGCGATAAAAAGTGAAAAGTCTCCTGATAGGAATGAGATGAGATTCGCTGTGAAAAAATATGGACGGGCTTTGAGTATTTTGGTTGAAAATAAACATCGTAGTTCTTAGTTTTTGAAGCATATCTCAAGTTTTGTGATTAAAAATGAATAACTTCATTACAATATCACAAAACGCTGTTTTGTAATGTGGATTGCATACCTTGAGGGGATTTTGTTCTTTTATAATCATTACTATTATCAATCTTTTATTATAAATATTATTATAACAAAATCTCAAAAGCATCGTCCTTTCATTCCTTTGTCCTAGATGTCCAATACACACGCCTTGTTAGCAATCTTTACACCTCTCCGTCATAGTTAACGATCCTACCAGAGATCATGTGGCAACGAACAACGATTCCGCCACAAACGGCACGATCGATACGGCTTCCCGTTCGGGACTGGAAATGTAAACCATTTCCACGCGGCACAAATATTATAACGCACGTTCCGAAAGATCAAAGTGTGTGGTGTGTACACATTTTACGATCGTTTGTGGCCCCATAAAAATGTGCCCTGCGGGAGTGTTTCGGCATCGCGCAAAATATTCGAAATAACCACACACGTCCGGTGTGTGTTTGAATTGTTGCAGACCGTTCCGTTCGATCCTTTCGGCTCGACGGGGCCTCCGTTTTCTCGGCGGGTCATCTCGTTTTGCTCGGTTAGGGCCACCCACTGGGGGGTCTTAGTATTATCGGTCTTAGTTAAAAAAAAACCCACCAGACATCAGCATTATCTCCCCGCTACTGTTCAGAATGGTGTAAATTTCAAAACAAATAAACAATCGATCAAATAAATAGAGAGAGGAGGAGAGAAGGAGAGCGGGTGGGTAAACAGTAGCCTACCTCGTTTGGGGAAAAGGTTTACGGCACGATCTGTCAGATCGTCGACGGGTTACTACGATCAGTAAATATCGATCGGTTTCGCATAGATGAGGAAATCCAGCCAACAAAAGCCGTACGATGCGCTCGTCAGTAGTTTGAAAATAATATTCAAAACCCCTTTCTCCCGTGCTCCCAGCCTGGTCATCCAAGGGATACTCCTGGCGATCCGTTTGTTTGCATGTTCTATTGGGAACATTTAATTCGTTCTCAGAATTCCAACCTGCAGAGAGAGAGAGAGAAAGAGCGAGAAAAAGAGACAGAACAATCTGATGGAAAATGTAAACCATTGTAACGCGCGCACCGCAGCCGTGACGTGTTGGAGCGATCATCCCCAATCGGAACAAAACCACCCAAATCGAAGTCAATAAAAAGCGACAAAAAAAAAAACGACTCGGAACCAAATGGTTCAAATTGAAAAACACACAAACAACCGTTTAACCGATTTTAACTGCCCGCTTCCGTTCGGTGCCTCTTGGCAAGTGTGTGTATGTGTGTTTGGATGTGGTGTGGTTTTGGTGTATCCGGTTGGGTTTTGTTACTTTTGGTATTGTGCTGATGATGAAGCTATTGGGAATGGAAATCGGTTTCATTAATCGAATCGTCGTTAGAATGTGCCGCTTTCCGTGTTGGTGGCACGGGCATGTATCGATTGCATTCGTTTACGTTGTGTGTAATTGTGGGGAGGTAAACATGTAAAGCTGAAACAGGGCTGAACGATGAGTCTGTGTGGGCTGATACTTTTTGGATGGACCCCGCTGATAACGTGTCAATCCAGGGCGGTCGTGTTGCTGTCTGAACGGGGCGGTTGGTTAATTAAATGCAAATGGACCGGCTCATCACTGGAAGTGCTTTAAATCAGTTTTGATTTTAGCGCATGATGAGAATGTTATAGTTGGTGGTGAGTGTGGTGGGATAACAATCTCACTTAGGTGTTAATGAAGGCATTAACGAAGCTATTCATAAATAAATTTCGTCAAATAGATGCATTAATTTGTAGCTTAACGTTGCGTTGTTGGGTTTGGGTAGAGCAAGTATGCATAGTTCATAGTTACACTAATGTCCTTTATAGCCGGTCTGATGGTACAGTCGTCAATTCGTACGACTTATGACCCGTCATGGGTGCAAGCCCCAAATAGACCGTGCTTCCCCTTACGTAGGACTGACTATCTGCTATGTGTAATCAGTAAGTCACTGAAAGCCAAGTCCAGTAGTGGAATAGACAGGTCTTGACCAGTAACGGTTGTTGTGCCAAAGAAGAAGAAGAAGAAGAAGAAGAAGAAGAAGAAGAAGAAGAAGAAGAAGAAGAAGAAGAAGAAGAAGAAGAAGAAGAAGAAGAAGAAGAAGAAGAAGAAGAAGAAAGAAGTAGAAGAATATAAGAAGAAGAAAAGGAAAAAGAAGAAGAAGAAGAAGAAAAAGAAAAAGAAGAAGAATAAGAATAATAATAATAATAATAATAATAATAATAATAATAATAATAATAATAATAATAATAATAATAATAATAATAATAATAATAATAATAATAATAATAATAATAATAATAATAATAATAATAATAATAATAATAATAATAATAATAATAATAATAATAATAATAATAATAATAATAATAATAATAATAATAATAATAATAATAATAATAAGAAGAAGAAGAAGAAGAAGAATAAGAAGAAGAAGAAGAAGAAGAAGAATGACATTTATGCTTTATTGGGCTTTGAACGAACGGCAGTTTTTAGATGTTTTAACCCAACACTTTCATCAAAGAATTATAAAATCTAAACTTGTTAAGACCAACACATCATGATAAATTAAAGTACATTACTATTAACAGCAAATAACTTGATCACACAACAGACCACTGCTAACGAAGGGAAGATATCAAAGTTTTTTTTTAATTCTGGAGAAATGGTCCAAGAAGATATCAAAGTTATTTATTTACAAAATACGAACCTGTCATGCCAGCATACACCAAGCACAGACACTAAGCACCAAATGCTATATTTAAAACATCATGTATGAATGAGCTCATACAGTTGAAATGCAATGCTTTTATGTGGCCGAATGTACTGTGACCCCTAGACGGTACGCTACATTTGTAAGTGGAATAACATTCAAACCACCGGAACAGGGCGACGACGACAACGAGAATCAAACCGACGTGTCAAGGCGACCACACACACCACAGAGCAAACGTCACGCGACACGTGCCCGCGTCGGTTTGCACAAAACTCGCCAGTTTTAGGTGTTAAATATCGCGAAACCCGTATCGCCAAACCGGGGAACGGAAATGTGGGAGATATATTTTTGTTTCCTTTTTTTTTTGAAAAAAAAAACAACATTTTCAGTTCATCACAGCCATCCCAGCAGTTAGCGCTATTAATCTTTTAGCTGAAGCTAAATTCCGGTATGTCGCTAGGAATCGCTTCAGTGATAATGTATCAACATAGCTTGCAGCATGCGAAAAACATATTTTTGGCTGTATGTTGGGTGATTATGGGTAAAGTGTCTCGAGATGGGTGAGTCGAGTGAGACGGTGAGCGAGAATGGAATGTGTTTTGTTTGAAAATATTTTGGAATATTGTGTAAAGTCGTGTGTGGAAATAACTGGCAACAGCAACCGCCAAGACAGGTCACAGTTTGTTTGCTTATTATTTATAGAGAGCGACACTATGGTGTAAATTTACAACATTTCAGATGTTCTCGTAATGTTCCCAAAAAGAAGTTTATATAAATGAAAACCTTGGCCATTTAAAATAATATTAAGATCATAAAATGTTCAAGACCAAGGATTCAATAAGTCAGTCCTCGTTGGTTTTGCTTTGATTGCTTGTAAAGTATGGTGAAATACTTCTGTAAAAGGCATATCATCCCGTTTGCTTTTAAAAACCCGTCCTCTTCTTCGTACATTTACTGTTACACCATTTCCCTAACGAAATACCCTTCCAAATCCTTCGTACAAGTTATCGCAACCTAATGCACATTCATACGTACCGGGAAT
The DNA here is from genome assembly GCF_943734685.1 of Anopheles coluzzii. Classification (NCBI taxonomy): domain Eukaryota; kingdom Metazoa; phylum Arthropoda; class Insecta; order Diptera; family Culicidae; genus Anopheles; species Anopheles coluzzii. The sequence goes on from NC_064670.1 coordinate 114,769,010, forward strand.
TGCAGTGAATGACGACACCCGGTATGGTTCGCGAACGACGTCAGCAGCAGCAGTTCTCGGTTGATGGGAAGGCATTTTTCTCTACTCCCTAACGATCGTCCATCGGCCAGAGGCGAACGTTAGCGAGCGTACCTTCATTTGTCACCGAAATCGTCCGTTCAAGAATGTTTCGTTGCCCGGGTGGGATAGGCTTCTAGTGGGTCCCGGATTTCCCGCTTACCGGTCTTGTTAGCCAGCACCAGAAAACGCGTGCGAGATGGCGAGTGATTCGAAAACTGTAATTTGAATGGCATTTTTCAGTGTGTGCACATCCAGTACACATGGTGGTGGTGGTGGGGTTTTAGAAAAAATGGGAAAAGCCGCACGAGCGATCGTCATCGTCATAGAACGAAACCCCTTTTTTCCGCCCATTTCGGAGGACAAATCAAAACAAATAGTAATAGTCTTTGGGTTGGCTCTTTATTCTCGGAGTCGGGAAGGATACATTCTAAAGGGCACGAGGAGTGCGTTCGGGAGCGTAATTGCTGGGCGAGAGTTTTGTTTTTCAACGGTGTGTGTTTGAGTTTATGTGGCCACGAAGAAACGTGTCCAACGCTGAACGGGTTTGCTCAGATAAATATTTTAAGTTCGGTACGAAGTGATACGTTGTCAGTTAGTCAAGTGAGTCAATAAATAAATAGCCGTGTTTGGGTATAGTTTTAGGACGAGTTTTGGTTGATAGAAGCATAGTTAGACTATTTATGTATCTTTAATTAACAATCGTACTTGAGATCTCTGATTCAATGTTTAGTTCACGGAGAAGATCTTGTTTCCTTGGGTCATTTAGGTGTTATTGCAATTTAAAATTAATGTATGGGCTTATTAACTATTTTAGATCTTTTTGTATCTGTTTTATATGCATTTATTTCTAACTATCAAGAAATAACCCAACCTTTTTACTGCAAAAGTGTGTTATAAAACTATGGCCATTACTTTACATTTTACATTCACCAGCATTCCTTCAACTGGTACTCTCATTCTTACTGAAGCAATTACTGAAGTAATAGTGACAAAAAGCAAACAGCTTACCGAAGACTTTCCACCAATGCAGAGTTCCTACACTTTAGAAGGATTTTCCACCGCCACTGTATTAACGTCAATTACGCAAACATAAAGAAAACAAATAGTGACACTAATTTGTTACTCCATCCACAACGGCACCGGGGCGTGAGGTTTTGCTGAGCAGCTCGACCGGAGCAAGCACCCCGGAGCCGCTGCTGATGTTTGTGTAGCTCAAATATAAAATATTTTCCTTTTTTCCGCATTTCCTCAACCAGCAAAACTATGGCTGGAGTAGAGAGTTTACTACCAACAACACCGAAGTGGCAACGAAAAATCCGGTCCGCGAAGCAGAGGAAGAGTGCAAACGAACTCCTGCAGCCGCTCCTGTGAGCCGGTGAGGTTGGAAGAAGTAAAGAAAGCCATAAATGTCACGTGCTCGACGGAACAAACCCGTCCTCCGTGTGCAACACCAACGACCGCAGAAAGACCGTTGCTAGGCGTAGCAGTGGGCGCAGCATTTGAGCGCAGCGGAACAGCGGAAGGGCGTAGGGCCTGAAATAATACTGCGCAGCCGAATTTTGGGCTGCATCATCGAGCAAATCGGACTGGTTGCATTGCTGGTTGCAAACGCTTACAGCACGTGGGGTGCGCTTGGGAAATGTTTAAAGCCGCTAGAAAAACAATCATAAAATGTCGCCGGTACTGTTTCTCCACCGGCTCTGGAGGGATTTATTTTCCACACTTAACACACTAGCATTCTTCTCTTTTGCTGGTGGTTCTTCCGTTTCTAACCGAACGTGAACGATTGGAAGAAATGGGAGTAAAATTGAGTGGAAATCAATGTTGCAAACGTTGTGTAGGTCCGAAAGGGGTTTTAAGCGACTGATTTCGACCCACTAGCATCCGAACGGTGGACAAACAATGATGGATGTCTGTGTGTCTGTGTGGCATTTGATTTCCGTTTAGCATTATGATTGGTACATTTGGAGTGAGCCTGATACAGGTAGTTCTGGGGTGGAAGTGTTGGTCTGTTTGAGCTTATTTATTAGTTGAGATTGGTTTTATGTTTTGAGGCTGTTTTTTACAATTATTTCCAATGTTTGTGTAATTTTCTTTATTTTTTTTCAAGAATGTACTTATTTTATCTGTTTTGTATCAGTTTGTACCTTTTTGTATCATTTGTTGTGCTTCATTTTGTTTTATGTTACAATCCTTTACAAGCTGTAACAATTTTTGTTTTGTTTTTACTTCTTGACTTTGCTTATTCGCAGTTATCAATTTTATATTTTCTATATGTGTTTTCAGCTTCTTTTTTAAATTATGCAATAATCCGAAAGATATACAATTTTTATGTTTTCATTCTATTAACTTTTAATTTTACTTTAATCTACTTATGTCTACTTTTAGTAACATATCTATTCGTATTTAAATAAATTCTTTAAAATTAATATTTTTTTTATTTGTGGTTGGTTTTGTCAAATGCAAACTAATATGTATATTTTTTATATGTTTGCTATCATATAATTTAACACAACATTGTCAAATTCTGTAAAATTTCTAAGTTTTACTTCTGTTTTTATACTGCTATTTCCTTTCATCTATTCTTTTCTACTATCAACACTTTCAAGACAGCTTTGAGTAACAATTTTCTTATTAAATGCCTTGATCTCACGCTTATTTGTTCTTGTTCCCCACGTGAGTTAATTTGTTTTCTTAATTTTTAACAAGAAAATGGCAGCAACAAAACATCTGAGTAACAATCTTACAGGCACTTACGCGTTCCTTTCACGGTTTCTTTCTATCCCACCGCACGGAAGCGTCATCGTGCAGCGTGCATGTGCATCAGAGCATTAAGCCAGCAAATCATAAAATATAAAACCCATCGCAAGCGTCCCACAGCACAGCGACACGGAACGTAACCGCAGTAAAAGGACAATAAAAAGACGAACAAATACGAAAAAACAACCAGGATGTGCACGCTCGTAAGTGAACTTTACCGCATGTGCAATGGATTTACAAATTTGTCGCTGCACCAAACCGGAGCCTGCGGAAGGGATCATGGGGACATGTTCATAAACAAATAATATATCATCACTGTGCGTTCTCTGTGCGCTGGAGAGCAGTGAAAGCGCTGTAAATCCGTGAACATAAAATGCAATAAAGTGTAAGGAGTAGGAAGAGTAGCAAAAAACGGTAAAGAAAATGTGGAAAATCTGTGGAACGAACCTGGACGGATGACGGTGGCGCTACAAAAAGATTAGCCGACGTAAGACGTCGCCTGGAACAAAGGCCATAAACGTACGCAGTCGGCCAAGGGCATCGGGATGGTTTTAAGACGTCGGAAAGCGTGTTGAAAATATTGACGGGCACTCAAAGTGATGCAAATGTAGAATGGGAACACGATTGGCTGATTCACAGAGCCACTGCTTGGGAAGAATATTCCTACAAATAACGAATGACGGAACATATATATACCAAAAAACATGATTGTTAAAAAGAAGCGTAATTTAAGTGCCTTTGATCATGCACTAAACAGGCTACACACAGATCTGGTTGATCCCAACCAAATGGATTTGCATTGCTCTGACGCTGAATGTTAGTGAGGAAGATGGAAGAGCTACAAACAATTGCTAATAGGCCAAACCAGAGGCCAGTGGGTGCGAGTGTTTTCAGACCTTTTAAAGACGTGATTCGAAGAAAAACGATGTTTTGAAGTATTTTGCTTCTTCTGAAGCAGATCATCAAGCAAAGGAGCCCTGCTTTTCCCCAAAGTAGCTCCGAGGGTACGGGGGCCAACCGTACAGGTGTTTATTATGATAAATGTTTTGTTTATTTCCAGTACACTTTGCGGGGTTTAAAGTACATCTTGAAAGATTAAAAGACTGGCCCGGCACGGGCATAAAAAGGAAACCGCCCAGCCTGTTTTTTCCCAACTCCAACAGTGTGTATGGCTTTGGCCGTTTGCTAATGAGTTGCCGTTGTAAATGCCGGTGTTTTCCCGGCTCTTTTTTTGTTGTAGCTGTTGTCGGAAGAAGTGCTAAAGAATGTGGAACTTCGACTTCGACTGGCCGGATGTTAACGGCTGATCGATTGACTTCAAAGGCTTCGGTCGGGATTGGCCGATTGTTGGTGGCGTTGATGGCCATGGTGCGCTCGTGGAGGAGTTGATGAGTAAACAGTGGTACGGTGGCATTACGCGTGAATGCCAAAGACGGCAGAGGCCTGTGACTTGTGGGCAGATGTTTTTGCAGGGTGAAAATTTGCAACTGGTAGCAACATCAAAGTGAAACGCGGGAAAGTGAATATTGTGAAGATTTGATTCAAGGCAAGAACGGTGAAGTGGTTTTGGAAGTGTAATCATGGGGAGAAAGATAAGATCTTCATATTAGATTTCGTTATGGGGTTTTAGTAATATTAACCTTTAGTAACATTATTATAAACCTGCAAAGCACGAAACTGGGAACTTTCAATATATTGGAAATGGAAAAATTTAACAAAAATGCATCCAATTGCTAGGACTGGTCGTTAACATGACTCGCGAGCTCTACAATCAACTCTGCACCAAAACGCTTTATTGTGCCCTTATTTGGACAGTGTTGGAGTATGCCAGCATTGTGTGGTGGTCCACCTCTGTTCGGGGGGATTAGCGCGATTGGAGTCCATTGGAACGCAGGGACTCCACCCGTTTCGCGGTCCGTTCGTGGGAGAGCAACCACGACTACGCGAAAAGGTGTTTGTTGCTCGGCCTGCCGCAACTCGACGACCGAATACAACAGGCTAGCTGTCATCGTTGGGTTTCTCAATGATAGCATTGACTGCCTGGTATTGCTCTCGTCGGTTTATCTGTACGTACCTGCTAGAAACCTTCGTCCTGGAGTACTGCTGGTCATCCCAGAGATAAGGACCTTATATGAATCTTAACGCGGCTTATGATGCGTACGAGCCTTGCTTGACGGTTGCCGATGTGTTGTCCCTTATTAATTTTCTTCGTCTGAATAGTTAGCGTCTTTGTAATTGTTGTGCGTAAGTGTGAGACTAAATCAAACATCAAATCTAATCTAATCTAATGGGCTTATGAAGTCCTTCGATTTAACAATTAATATACAAATATACAATGATTTTAGGTAATAATTGGGATGAAGGCCCTTGGATTGATCTACTGATCTTATATAAATGAACTACTAGAGTATTGATTTAAGTATGCAATAGGTTGCGCCCAAAAGGGAAGGCGAACGACATGAAATTGCATTCCCTTAGGTATATTTAAATGATTCAACAAAACAATGCGATAAGATTTCCCAAGCCAATCTGTTTGTAGATGGAGATCTTCAAAAAAGGTTACCTTTCTTTTCGTAAGCTACCTTTTTTTATAGAAGATCGCTGAAATCTGGAATACATCGAACAATAATTCGACACAGACGTTCCCCCGAAAAAAATGCTAGAAAGAACCAAGAAAAGGCAATAAATTATCTTTTAAATTCTTACAAAAACAGATCGAAGTAGAACTTTGTTTCCGTCAATGTGGCACCATTTTTAATCCCCACTCATCATCGACCACAAATCATAGATCGGCTTATGGCAAAACCTCTCCCCCATACCCTACCTTTCCACACTGGCAAAAGCAAAACAATCCATTTGCCACGGTAGAAAGAATCCACCGGTACCCATTGGAAATGGGAATTTTCTGTGGTCGTGGAAAATCTAAATAAATAGATGGGCGGAGCCAAATGGCAGTGATCCGCGATCGACACGGCGGCACGGATCGCGTCGGTAAACGGGAAAGGAAGTCATAAACCGCGGGTCGCGTCCGCCTTCGTAATAAACACGTATGCGCAGTGTGTTCGTGCGCAGGCGCCCGTTCCGTTTGCGCAAAAGACACATCAGATCGGGTGACTTCCGAAGAAAAGGGGCCAGAAAAAATAGAGAAAGAGAGAGAGAGAGAGGGAGATAGAGCGTACTGCAAGTGAAAATTCGGTAGTGGAAATCTTCCACGCGGGAAGAGGAAAAGTCAAAGCGCAATACAACGGTACAATTCTCATCCTTCGCGCATCGCTGCACGCTGCATTGCACGTTTACGACGCTGGATGTAGTGTAAAGCATAAATAATGCGGCGATGGGATGAGTTACCGTTTTTTTTATGGGAACGATCGGTCGGTGGGTCGGATGGTTGTGCGCGCTGGTGCTCTTCGCTTCGGAGGTGTAGATCCTTTTCCCCGATCGCGCTAAGCGGGTTTGTCGAAGGTGCCGTGTGTTTATGAAAGATGAAAGTAGTTGTTTCTGTTTTGCATAAAATAAATAGATGCTGTATGTGTGTGTGTTTGCGGGTTAAGGCGCGTCCCGAGTGGAGGTGTGGGATGGAAGAGATGGTTTTGCGTGCGGTCGATGGCGTTGTTTTGGATCTTCATCATCGTCGTCAGCAGCGGCCCTAAGGGGGCGTAAGCCACTGTTAACGATGCGCGAACTGGCGCGCAATGGCGTTAGGAGGGTTGGCTCGTTGTGTGGTTTACGGAGAGGCAGGATTTTAGTCGCTTGCTTCATCTCGTGTGAGACGCATTGCGCCGTGTTCTTGTTGAGTGAACATTTGTGAGCAAAGGTCAACCTCTCGAGTAACATCTCAATTGCGTGAGGCCGAACTGTTCTTAGACGCGTGGATTTATTCATTAAGTGTTGTCAATTAGATTGTGTAAAGTGTACGGTGTTCAGGAAATTCTGCAATATTTTTTAGTGATTGCAAATACTCAACTGTTTGTAAATTACCAACGAGAAAATCTTTGTTGTCGAAACCGAAAAACGTCCCCGAAATCCGTCGGAATGCTACCGTACAGCTCTTATGCGGCAGCAATACAGCAGATCCAAAGCCTCAACCACGATCTGGCACTGTTCAGCAGTCAGCACGCAGGTGGACGCTACCTGCCCCATCCGGAGCACAGTGCGGCCACGCTGGGCCAATCGTACTTTGGGCTGAACAATTGGTCACTGCCGTTCTCGTTCCTGAAGTCGGTCCATCGGCCGGAAAAGCCACCCTTCTCCTACATTGCCCTGATAGCGATGGCGATCAGTAGTGCACCGAACCAGCGCCTAACGCTAAGCGGAATCTATAAGTACATTATGGATAAGTAAGTACGATTTTTTTTAAATCAAAGTTGGGCAGAGAGCAAAACAGCAGTCACTTTTATTAACAATATTGCTCATTTAGATTAAAATAATGTTTGAGTGCGAACTATTTATTAGATCTATTTGGCAAGCAAATGTTAGATTTAATGAAGTAAAAGTTCTGATTAGAATAATACTTGGAAAAATAAATATCATTTCCCCATATTGGTTAACCATATTTAGGTATTTAAATTTGGGTTGAACAAACTAGAAGATTTTTCAAGGTTGTTTGTGCACATATTTTTGGACCACTCTCATATGGTTTTTTTTTTATATTTATGAATATGTTCCAACATTTTGTTTGTATTTTTTAGCACCAAAATGTGTTCAAGCAAGTGATAAAAATATCTTTAAGAACAGTAAACAAATCTTCGAACAGATTAATAACTATTTAATTTTTGGACTCGAGTCTCACGCTACTCGTCGCGAAACGGCGCAAATCATGTTTATGAAGAAAATCATCCTAGGAGAGATAGACGTCTACTACTATTACTACTACTAGTACTATTACCATGTTCATGTGGTCCCCGAGCTATGCTGTACCATTTATATGCCGATCCGTAAATAAGCGGTTTTCTTAATTTTACAGTTCTTCTGGAAAATTGCACTGATTTAACCCAACATAGTCAAATGTAAAACAGATTCCATTTTGGTAAAGCTTTTAAACCATTCGAATAGGTACAAAATTATAATATTGGATAAGAATTATATCAAATAATTGGTTTAGTGCTTCATATTACTACTTTAAGCAAAGTTGCTCAAAAATTAGCAAATTTTTTTGTGAAAATCGCAAAATACGACTTACTCGGAAATTTGAGATATGTGATTTCTTCACGGTCCGCATTAATAGCGTACCTCAGGGACAACCTGTATATGACCTGCATTTGAATAATATGCAAATTTGATTTTGTTTTGAAAAATTATTTGATTTTTTTTATGAGAATTTTTCCCTACGTTCTGTATTGCACACACGCATATATCTCAAACTATTAACAATCTCTGGTTTTAGTTATACAATTAGAAAAATATTTTAAAATATGCACGATAAGGTGCTTATATGATATGCAACGATTTAATACGGTGGAATTTTGTGTTGATAAAATCCACCACATCTCTCTGCCCGTGCTTCTTCCAACTCATCCAATTAGTCTCCTCAAACCCAGTATCTGCCACCCTTCGTTCACGTACGGTTTCTTCCGTTTTTGCCTTCACACATCCGCGTATCTTCTTGCAGCTTTCCGTACTATCGCGAAAATCGCCAGGGCTGGCAGAACTCCATCCGGCACAATCTCTCGCTGAACGACTGTTTCATTAAGGTACCGCGGGAAAAAGCGTCCGGAACCGGCGGCAAGGGCCAATCGTCCGACGGGGACGGCGGTGAGGGTGGTGGAGGAAATGCAGGAGCAGGCGGCAAAGGTAGCTACTGGATGCTGGACCCGTCGGCAAACGATATGTTTGAGCAGGGCAATTACCGGCGCCGTCGTACCCGCCGACAGCGCAACGCAAAATTGAACCTGAACGGCCACTTTCAGGTAAGGCGGTCGGATGTGGTAGATAAATAAAGGACGGATGCTCTATTTCACCGTGGAGCTGGGAGATAGGAGGGGATAGAAAAAAAAAGATCGCAAGGGGAGCAAACATCACCTGCCTGCCGATGCTTATCGTATGCAGTTCCGCGGTTTGTACAGTTTCCGTTTCTTTTCCCCTCTGTTTCCCTCGCAGGGTTCACCGTTTGGGCTGGCCTTTCCACCGACCGGAGACTTTATGAGCCCGTCAACGGTAACGCACCTGCCACCACAGCCCCACGGTCGACGAAACGAGGGCACCGATCTTCATCATCTGATAGTGCGAAATGATTTGATACAGCAGCGGCAGCAGCAGTCTCCGGAGCTGGCCGATCCGGCTCTGCTTTTGCTTGGTTCCGGCTGCTACCATCACCCTCACGGCGGCTATGTCCACGGGGCATCCTCATCAGCAGCGCTGCTGGCCGATGGGCTGGTAGCAGGTGATTCGCCGACATCTTCCCTTGACACAACTTCATTAGCCGATACGAGCGGAGCCCGGGATGGAGTGGGCCACCAGCGTGGAAGATGGTCACCTTCTTCAGGATGCCACCACATCAAGCACCGGAGCGACGAGGATACGGTTCCCTCCATCGACGGTGTAGATGAAGTAGAGTTCTTGGAACACTCCCCGAGTGGCACACATTCCGAGGGCGAGTACGAAAATGAACTTAACGCACTAAATCCGGTCGGCGAGCGACATCCGAGGATGGAATTAAGCGCACGTGCGAGGAAAAGCGATAATTGCTTGAACCAACAGTTCCCTCCGACGGTGCGCTTCACGGCCCACACGCTGGACGCTTTGCTGCTGGGCGAGCTGAGTGGATTGCGTGTTAGAGGCTGCGAGCTAACGTCACCTTTCTCGTGCACCACCAGTCCCGATCGGCAAAGTTCTCACTCGGGCGAACGGCCGTTCCGAACGGTCAGTCCGGATCAAACGGGATTTGCTACTGCCCCGGCCGGTGATGGTTTGTGCACACCTGAAAGCGCATCGAAACCGACACTTCCGACATCGGTAGCAGCAGCAGCAGCAGCATCCGTCAGAGCGTCCGGATCGTCCAGCTCGCCGGTAACAGCGTACTGCTGCCCCAGTGTAAACAGTGTCCGACTCTCGCCCGGCCGGCGTGAAAGTCCGAAAGCTGGCTCACCGGTTACAGTGACCGTACCGGTTCGCACGAAAGTTGGTGGCTTAAAGTCGAGCAATTTCACCATCGAAAGTATTATGCGACGGGACTAGGGAGCGTGATAGCATGGTCGCCATTTACATCTCTCACCCATCACGATTGGAGCGGGGGAGGAGCAGATGTGTGGACAGTGTGTTGACAGTAGCTTAAGTCGACAAACTAACTAGTCAGTGGAGTGGTTTCGTAAATAAAATTCGTTCAACGTTGCCGTTTGGCAACGACCGAAACTGACCATTAGGGGAAGCAAGCAGACGGAGAGAGCGAATGGCAGAGGGAAAGTTGGTGTTGGTGTAAGGTGATGAATAGACGATTAAAAAAGATGACATCCCAGCAGGCGCTTGGTGACTCTGGGAAGCTTGGTGAGTGTGTGGGCACTCCTACCGGTTGCATCCAGGTTTGTTGACTCTTTTAGTGGTGCTTTGAAATTTGGCAGAAAATTGAAGAGTACATTACTTCTCGGACACGATTTACTGGGCGTTCATCGTTCTTTTTTTTGAGTGCTGCTAACAGAGAATAACTCTAAGCTTTTGCCGGTACAGGTAGTACCGGAGATACTGTATGCCTTAGTGAATTCCAAACACTTACGATTTTGTATGCGTTTGAAGCTAAAATGCAGGTTGTTTGTTAAACAAATAAGTTTTCCAAATAAAATTGCTAATTTTAAATGTTTGCAAATGAGTTTGAACGAACGATGTTCCTTGATCTTATGAGATGATTCACAAAAAAATAAATTGTTCAGAAATAAAAGCTAAAACAAAACAAAACAAAATAACAAACGAAATAAAATATACATTTATAATCTGTTTTTAAATTATTTTTGTAATTCTATTGTGGGAGATTGTACTAGTTCGACAAATCCTTTAGGAAATGCAAAATAAAGGTCTGTTTTATTGAATTTTAAAACCCGAACGAAAAAAAAAAAAAGAATTCATCAGTTGGAATCATAAAAAAATTATTACATTTGCTAAAACTACCCAGTTCAAGCAAAACAAAACAAACAAAATATATATTTTGGCTAAAAAACAAATCGATTTATGGCGAAGTTGTTAGAGTGAAAATATAATTGGAATAATAATAACATTGGCATTGGCAATATACACATTTTTTCTATTGGATTTTCTGTCATAAAGACAAAAGTGTACTGTGTTTTAGCATTGTTTTAGCCCTGGTATGAAATATTTTTCTTATTATAAAAATTACATGAAACGGTTTTTTTTGTATAACTAGTGAATAACTGGATTGACCTCGTTATGCGAGAAATGAACATTAGAAAAAAAACTTTCTGTATTCGGTAGGTTCCACCGAGATTTGAACTCGGATCGTTGGATTCAGAGTCCAAAGTGCTAACCATTACACCATGGAACCCGACTTGCAGAAGGGCCTAAAATTAGCCGTTTTGTTGGGTGCGGCTTGGCCGCCTAATTTTTCTCGAAAACGAATTAGCAACGATCGAATGTGTTGATTCTATTATTGAATTTCATTATTTGGATTTCGTTTATCTGCACACCCAATACCATAACCCTTTCTTTATGCTGCTGCTGCTGCTGCTAATGTTGGAGAGTAACGACGGGCTTATGTGGCGAGATTGCTGCTGCCCATCTTCTACTCCAACTCCCCTCCCTCTGTTTACCGATTTATCAATGCGTGTAAAATCATTTTTACGCGAAACGGTTCAACGATTTGAAACGGCAGCACTAGTCGGGTAGGAGGTTCGGTGTTTTGTTTCAGTGATCTCACAATCTCCCACCCACCCGTGTGCTGGTTCTCACCGTTCGGGGCTAGCTCGATTCGATTTATCATAATTCACCGGCCTCGCGGGAGGGCATAGGAGGAACTCGGAGGCCGCGCGCATATCCAAACTCGTAACGATGATGGCAGTGAAAAAGTTTGTTTTAAAAATCTCAGGTTCTAAATTCGATTTTTTCGCTCGTTATTCATGGGGCGAATCTAATAAAGTTGATTTATGCCACCGGTTCGGAAACGGTTCGGTGGCTCACGGAAAAAGTTTACGTGTATCTGTGTGTGTATGCTCGTACCACCGATGTTGTTCTGTGTCCCGGGGAAAAGGGGTTGTGGTCTCGATTGAAAGGAAAAATTGGGGAATTGAATGTCAAGTCAAACTAACGCCGTACAGCCGGAAAGCAGCAGGGACAAGCAGCAAACTGCATCGGTCGCGAAATCGCAGCATTTTCTTGAGGGTGTTTTAACAAAAAAAAAAAGACTTCGAGCGGCCGCCGGTCTGTTGATTCAAATTGTCCTTTCTTCCGTAAAACACACAAATAAAACTTGCTTCATATGTGTGCAATGATTCAACGTTTCTTCCGTTCTCCGCCTTCGGTATTTACCTTGCGCTGGCACTAAAAAGAAGCAACCTGGTGTTTGAGAAAACTGTATCAACAGGATACGGATTGGGCTGGATTTTGGTTGGAAGAACCGGTCGCGGACTTAAGACCAACGAAATATGACTTTCCCAACTATGAGCGAAGCCTCCAGGCGTCCTTTCCTCTTCCAAATACTGGTGCTGTTGATGCAGGAAGAGAGAGAGAGGTACATTGTCCCACACACACACACATACACACACATGAACACATATACACTGAAGCAACTGAAGCATGTGAAGCATAAATGCATAAGCAAATCATCGTAAAATATTTGCCTCCACCGAGCATGACATAAATCTGCATTCAATGGTTGTGTGTATGTCGTACCTGTGACGATGTGAATTGCGCCCTGTGTAGAGGGAAGGCGGAGGAGGTTACCGTGGCTGGTTGGGAAATTGTTTTTGTAGTTTTGGGATATAAAAAGGTACACAAGTTGGCCATAACGTTGTCCTCTAGGTGCGGCACGAATATAAATAAAGTGCGCTAAAGCTAAGGGTGGCTTACGAAGCGTTTTGGAAGCGATGTTTTAGAAGTGAACAAATTGATGTAAAATAGAACGAATTGTTGTCGTGCAGTATAAATCAGATCATATTGTTCAGATTGTTGTGAATGTTCGAATTTAAGCAGGTGTCGTAATTATCGAATGTATGTAAAAAAATCTTAAAAATTCGAAAATCAACGACAAAGAAAAACATGCAAATGATTAAATTACAGCAATAATATCATCCAAAAGTTTGATATTGAATTATTTCATAGAGGAGCTGTTAAGTTTGATGATTGACAATTATTATTTCTATGAAGCAATCACAATAAAATTGAAAGTATAACAATGAAGAAAGAGAAATAAACGATAGAGCTACCATAAAATATAATAAGAAAGCACAATATGAAGTAATAAGTATTCAAATTATTTACCTGTTTACATATTTAACACTTATTGTACAGAATGATTCCATAATCATCCAGTTTTAAAAACGATTTGCCTCAATACCACGCACCATTGCCAAGCGTAAATAGTCAAACATTGGCATGCTCGCCAAAAGCACACCTGTGCCGATTCTGCCTTACTTACGGCAAACGCCCCACCACGAAACGCTTGGTACAATAATAAAACCAAACAATGTCACCCATTGCCTGTTTGTCGAAACCATCGAAACGTGGCAACGCCAAACCATGGAACCCACCCGGCTAAATCAGCGATGGGCGATTAACATGATTTAGCGGGTAAATTATGTACAATCAATCATGCGGCTCCTGTGAAAAACGCAACCACCCCGGGGTGCAAAGGTGAAGCGCACACTACACGCACGAGGTCGCGCGTAGTATCCAAAACAAAGCGCACCCGCCAAAAACAACAGTGCGGAAGGTTTGCGCAGCAGTGTTTTCTTCGGCAAAAGATGCTTTTCTTTTGGGGGTTTACACATACACGCACGCACGCACACACACACACACGCGACTTAGCGCACATGGTTGCTGTGCTTCTCCGTCGACCGTAAATTGTCTACCGGTTGTGGCTGGCTTTTAGGCTTGTTTTTCGCTCTATTTATCTTATTTTGTGCTGATTGAATCGGTGCCAAGTTGCCGATCTGTTGCGAGCAGCGGAAAGTTGAGGGCTGGAAAGCGACGCTTCACATTTGCGTGTGTGTGCGCGCGGGTCTGTTTTTTACCCCACGTGTCCACGTGGGGCTGTACTTTTGCTGATTGGCGATGCAGCGGTAGCGGGTTTTGTTTGTTTTGAAATTTCACCAATCTACCAATCGAATCGAAAGACACGAGCGGAGTGAGGTTATGTGAGTGTGTGTGTGTGTGTTTGTTCTGATTGGAAACGAAAGAAAGTGAATCGTTCGCGTTTCCGTGGAAGGCTAAATAATGCGTTCCCCGGGAAAGAGAGTTTGGATGTAGCGTGTATGTTAACACGAAGATTCGAGGCCCACTTTTCCTCAGGTGATTGTGTGTACACGCCGTGCTTCCTTAGCACGGTTTGCAACAATCGTACGCGATCGATGATGGCACGAAATTGAGTGATAAATGTTACGCTGCGCCATTTTGGTGTATTGGTCTCAACCCCGAATTTGCTGCTTTGCATGTCTGTTCGGTATTAGTCAGTGCGCTTTGAAACGATCGTTTGTGGTTGACTGAAGGTAATTTGTCTACGGCTGGTTCATCGAAATTATGCCGTTTAAGGGGGGAGTTGCTGTTAAAGGCACGAGTTTTATCATTACAAAATACATAGCACGTACACACTCACGTAAATCACGTGTTTAAACCAATGCTCAATTGTTCATTATTTTGTACTGTTGAGCGTGATGGAGACGCACGGTCGGTTTCAAATAAGTTTTTTAAGTGGTCCATTTCTGGTCTTTTCAACTACAGTTTTGATTATGTTAGCAAAGCATACCTCGTAAGCTGTATGCGACTTTTAACGAGGGTATTTTAATCTTCATGATAATGACCAATAATACATCCACAAATTACATGACCATCATTTCCATTTTATGAAATTTTTATTAAAATTAAATAGTGTTGCAATATCTTCTTCTTCTTTTTCTTCTTTGGCACAACAACCGTGGCCTGCCTAAACCAATAATTGGGTTTGGATTTAAGAGACTTCTTGATTTACCCATAGCAGTGTGTTAGATGTTGTTAGATGAAAAGTTAACTTGTTAGTTAAAAACACGTTATGACACTATTTTATTGTCAAAAAAAGCATGCAATCCTTTACATATCATGCTCTAATAATCGACAAAATATCATATGATGTATGATATTTTACACAATTTATGTTTTTATGCTAACAATGGTTGTTTCTGTCTATTTACTAATATAAATTTATATAAAATTGAATCGTAGAAACATATTGAGCTTCATGTTGCCCAGACCTTTAAAGCCAAATAGTTTAATAAAAAATAATAATAGTATATTTGAGAGTCTACAAATAAGGAACATAGAAACTTTTCTTTTCTTCTTTGGCACAACAACCGCTGTCGGTCAAGGCCTGAAGTGAGCTTAGCTTTCAGTGACTTATTGTTACCATAGCAGGATAGTCAGTCCTACGTATGGGGGCACGGTCTATTCGGGGCTTGAACCTATGACGGGCATGTTGTTGAGTCGTACTAGTTGACGACTGTACCACCAGACCGGCAACTATAACAGTCATAGAAACTATTAATATAATTACCCAAATATTTATTGAAAATCATCATAGGCAAAATGATTTACCTTAATCATGCAAAAACTCTATTATAATACGATTAAGCTAACCTGGTAAGTGATTGTAAATGTATATGAAAATATGAAAAAAACTGATAGAAATTATGCTTCTTTATGAAGAATGACAATAAACTGCTCAGAAATACAGGCTTATATTGATAAACGTACATTTTGCACTAATACTAGATGTTCGAAAGTTTGGCGATATAAATAACATTACACTGTTCAATAATCTGCGTTTATCTTCATTTTTGAACTCTGAACTGAAGCAGTAAACTTTTCCAACATGTTCCAGGTAATGTTGTGCATTTTCATTTCATTTTCCTGTCACCACATCTTTGAGAGCAATTTTCCACGAAGCTGCATACCAGAGCGTGAGGAAAATGTTTTAAATAAATTCAATGCTTTATTGCAGGTGAAGTGTAAGTAAAATCACATTTTCTTAAATTTACTTGCAAGAGTGCACTTATCGTTAGCAAGGAGAAAGCAACAAATCAGGGGGAGGGCATTGATTTGGCTTCACCCTTAAGTGCAAAGAGTCTGTTCCGTCTTCGGGCTGGAAAAAGCAGCTCCAGCGTAAAGAACACCCACTAACAGGCAAAACACTTTGCACCGTTAATCATTTTTGATCAAGTTTGTTTTTATGTACTTAGAGTGTTTTTTTTAAAGATTTTTTGTTGCGATTTTCGCTCCTCTTTAATCGGACGAGGTTTCCTTGAAGGTGGGTTAAGTTAATTTCTGCTGCCATCTTCACCAAGTGGGGTTGTTCCTTTTTATAGCATCTGTGCGGCGTTGTTTTCCAACTCTCTCTCTCTCGTTTGCGAACTGCCAGTTGGTTATTTTTATTTCTACGATAGGCGAACGGGATCCTTCAGGGTGAGATCTTAATATTAAATTTATATCCTTGCGGTTTTGTTTATGATACGCGTAGCGCAGCAAAAAAAAATGTTATCGTTGGTTGCGAGCGTACGCGCCATAGTTGAGTGTCGCGCGAAAGCACAGGAAAGGAGGGAAGTAAACAAGAACAAGTGAACCTGCACAAAGACGTACACTCCTGCTCGTACACCTGGCGCGCGGTTGGCGTGCGAAATTCCCATAAAGCAAAAAATGGATGCTTTCTTGGTGCGCGGTCTAAGGTCCACTGCATTTGGCTGCTCGTTGCATCGTACGGTCGAACCCGGGGGGAGGGGGGGGGGGGGTGTGTGGGGGGGGGGGGGTGGATTCGTCCACCCGTCGGAGACCAAGGCAAGACTGGGTCGGTGAATGCTGGGGCTGGGTATGAAACGGGTCGGAGATGTTTCCTTTGGTGTTGAAGTGTAAAATTGTAATAACAAGCCGAAGTAAAGGAATCACTTTGCACCTCTTGGCGCTGGCAGTGGTGGGCGGCGACGTTAACACTATAATAATGAGAGGTGAAGGTGGAGTAGTAGACGGTTGGAATGTTTGGTCAGGAGTCGCATTTTTGCCGCTCTCCAGGAAACACTTCGTTCCACTCCTCTGCTGCTCTTCCGCATCGTACGGGCGTGAAGGTGAAGTGTAATTTAATTATGTTTTAATTATTTTAATTTAGACACACTGATTCCGTGCAACAGTTGACGCCCTGGTGCTAGGTGTTAGTATGAGGTGTGTTAAGACAGTATGCACCGGTGAATGTGTGTGTGTGTGAGAGTGAGAGGGGCTACAAGGATGAGAGGGTCGTTTGACTGTACCAAGTGGCAAGATGATGAGTAGCGTTTCCGAGTTGCTGCTGATTGAAGGTTTGTTTTTGCATCCTGTTGAATAGAAAGTTGTGCAAATCAAGGAAGTCGTTTGATGTTGGGCTGTGTGTTTACTGCTTCCCGTGTGTTCATAGCAAAATATTGCTTAAAGATGGGATGTCAAACGTTTTCAATGTATTTGAAATTCAGAATACAAGTCAACAGAAGTGGAAATGCCAATTCATACAAATTAATATAAATCTTTCCTTGCTTAGTAACAATTTTATTCAAGAATTTAACAGAATAGTTAAAGGTTTACTTGAGTTTTGAAGATTGTTTTTTTTCCAAAGTTATATTCCAAAGTTATAGAAATTGTCCTAAAAGGCAGACAATGTATGATTTAACTTTGACAATTTCCTCAAAACTTTTGAGCAATGTTGATGATAAACTAAAGATCACATGAGCCTTTTTTAGTTTGAACTATTTTGCTGATTTTGAGAATAATGCTAGTGTAAAGTGAATTACAAAGTTGAAAGTGCGCTCACAGTTTTCCAATAGTTTAAGTGCCCTCACAGCAGCTTTTAATCCTCAAAACCACATTTGGTATAGAAACGAACGCAATTTACTTTCTCTTTAGTGGACGTCTGAACCTTTTCGAACAATACCAAATCCATCGTTTTTGTTTAAAGGGTGTTGAAAATGAAAGTTCTATTCTGTTGACCATCTGCTTCATGGAGTAGGAAATGTAGTTGGTCAGCATTATTTGCCATTTTCCCGGATGCAACCTTCAGTCAAATCAGAGTGTGAGAAGACAAATCACGCCTAACTTGTACACGTTTGTGAGCTCTACAGTGAGATGCAAGTATGTAGGATTAGTTTAAAAAAATAGTATATGTATTTTGCGATGTATTCCTTCTTAATGAAATGAATTTACTGCGTACCATAGTGTAAGAAGAACTGAACCGCATAGAGATATTGAATGACGGGCACGCGTATGCATTCGCTTCTAAAATATGGGAAGTACTTTCCTTTTCAAACGTGAAGGAAAGCTCCACCCATAAACGCAAATAAAAAAAAAGTAATCTGCTCAAACGTTTTCTGCCGTTGGAGGATTTGTTTAAGTTACAAATTCAATAAATTTATGGATATTCTATGCAAATATTAACTTAAATCATTTATGCAAAGAGAAGGAGACAGCGAGCGAGAGAAGGGCATTCGTACCGGAGTAGTCGCGCACTACCGTTTACCACTGGCTTGGCTTGTCTGATCTTTGCCGGAGTCCGGCGTGTGTGTGTGTGTGTCTATCTGTTTAGACTGAGTGGACTGGGCGGCACCGAGTTCCGGGCGTCCACCACTTCGACGACCACTTCCGTCCACACGGCTAGCTACGGATGAAACTGTAAAGAAGCCGGGCGGAATTTCCGATGTCCGTTTTAACTACCATTGAGAAGGTTCGAGATTTTTGGTCAAACACATAGACCCACACACACACGTACAAGTTCGAGCCGTCCCCCCCCCCCTCCGGAAACGGTTCCGGTGTGTTTGCGTTAAAGCAGAAACAGCAGAAGCCGGGCCGGTATTTGGTATTCAGATGGATAAGGCATACGTAGCTGTTTTATGTCCCCCAGCGTCTAATCACGTGCCACGTTTGCAATGGGCGGGTGGCACATCCGCATCGTGCTCGTGGCGACGTACCGTCTGCGAAATAACCATTTCTTCGGATGGACCTCGGACCCCGGAGGTACCGCTTTCTTCGCTTGGAGTAGGAATTCCGGTCCTGCCCACATCAGCATATGGCTTTGGTAATGGACGGGCGCAATGTCGAGGCGTCCAGCAGAAACTAATAATTCCTCTCTCACTCTCTCTCGCTCTCTCTCTCTCGCTATGTCGGCAGTTAGGAGGATAGTACCTTTCAGGGGATATCACAGGACCCTGCGGTTCAGGAGATGAAAAGGACTCCTCCTGCATCGTTCTGCCGATCGCAGCCGGAGGAAGGGTGAAGGTGTTCATGATTTATCGCACTATCCGTCGCACGCTGCCCCAGGTGCTGCAGCTGGTGCTGCTGCAAATAAGAATGGTTTGGTTTTATTGTATGCATGAACATTGTTCAAATTTCCTCACACGGTAGAAGGGAATTGTCAGGCTTGGGTGAAGATTTTGAGCAGCGCGCCGACGTCGAGTACGGTATCGGCGTGGGATGTTCCCGTGTCCCCGTGTCTGGGCTGGTGCTCCGGTGCATGATGTATGAAGTAATGACAAGAGTTAAAATGGTCTTTAAAATGATTTAAACCCTCACCGTGCCTTGAGTGATATTGGGCAGAGTTTTAATCAGCCTTATAGGATCGGTGCTTACATTTCTTGTACAGCAAGAAGATATTTACCAACAGCATGCCATCCCAAACGCTCTCGATGGGGTAATCGGTACGGTGAAAGTGCAATTTATAGCCTTTCGATGGCTTCATTCAACAGTTCATAAGTCAACTGGTGCGTGAAACATCCACCATTGGTGATGATTATTCCCGTGTGCGTTCCTGTGCACCTGGTAGGTGTAACAAACTTGGAGGCACTGCAGACGTGTCCCTCTCCATTAAAGCCATAGCGCGAAACATGAAAAATGGATGATTCTTTCTCGATCCGCGGAGTGCTTCCCCCTTCCAGTGCAGTGCCTGCCATGCAACTGCCCCCCCCCCCCCACCCGCTCCCTGTCGGATTATTATAGCGCGTGATCTTGCGCAGACCGTGTGCCGATGTGCCGGGGCAGATAAGTTTAAAATTTATTCATCCAAAAATTCCACCACCACCGATCTCGCCCACTGTTCTCTCTTCTTTTTTTCTCGTACGCCCAACACTCTCTTTGTCCGGATGCAATGCATCGCCCCGGGATAATGCACGGTGGTGGAGCCAGCGCGTTCCGCCAAATGCCACTACCACTTCGCTTGCTCGGTGTGGAAGCAACAGGAGTTTGCTTCTCTGCTTTCCCTATGGCCACGGTACGGGTTTTTCGGGGGAAAATTTAAAGTGACATAAATTATGCACAAACGGTAGCAAAATATATCATCACCCTGCCTTTCTCAACCAGCAACCTGCCTCTTCATCCATGGCGTCTGGTTCGGGCGTGGCAGGAATATCCCGACTTTACGGTGGTTTTGAATTGGACTGTGGTTTGATGTGTGTATGAGCTGGTTTGCTGCGCGGGTTGGTATAATTCGATGGGTAGATCGTGTCGTTGGCGTACATGATCCAATCCTAAATCATTCCCCAAAATCGGCATCGGCCGGCGAGGTGTTTGAAAGATGCGGCATGCGGTTTAATTGTTTCTACTTGTGTTTGTGTAACAATAACGAGATGGTGCGAGTGAGAAGATGTTTTAGGTGAGTAAAGTATGTAACAGCCACTGTTTTTTTTTTGCACCCAATGGAATAGATCAATGGGCTGAAATACCACAGTAGAATACATGAAATTGTGAGTTTTATATTTGAATAATTGCTTCTCGGAGGAAGAAAGTGACTCAGAAGGAACTCATATGCATTTACTTTCTTCTAATGAAATTGCTATCTCTTTATCAAAAATATTACTACCAATCCTTTGTCTTTATTTCACATAAAATTGGAGTTACTTTTCTACTTACATTTTCCGCAAGATAGGAAATAAATTCGGCATGAATAAGTTTTCCATAAAGTACCCGTGGCCCATACTTCACTTCGAAAACCTCGTTACATTTCGTCGGCCGCCATTACATTTCAGCAACAATCTACTTTAAATAGAATCCATTACACAAGCACACACACGTTCATGCACAATTGCTACACAAACGGCTACACTCGGCGGGATAAACGATGGCGATGGCGATTTTTTCCATTTGTGATTTTCGGCACAAATTTACTACTAAAAGGCTTTGCCTTTCGCCCAAAACTGAAGCTCGCTTGCGTATAAGTAATGCACAACCACTTGCGTTGGTCCGCGTGGCGCGTTCGGGCGTGTTGGGGTCGCGCAACGAATCGCAGCATCCAACAAGTCGAGACGACGCCAGCCAATTTAATTTCAGTGCACAGCCACTCTGTGTATGTACCGAGCGAGGGGCATAAAAGTAATACCACCGTACTTTCCCTGCTGCCTTGCTTTCGAACGCTCACTTTCGATTTCGGCATTCGGCTGTAGTGCCTGTATAGTTCGTTCTGCTGCTGCTGCTGCTGCTGCTGCCAACCATTCGGCGAAAGGACATTCCCTTTCGGGTTGAGCTCTGATGAATGAATTCATTTTTTTGTTGTTGCTAGCTGTGTGTTGTTATTTCTTTCCTTGCTTTTTCCCTCCATCCGTCCCAAGGCTGCCGAGCATTGTGGTAACGAGTGGCGAAAGGATTGTCGTGCTTTACATGCGGCCATTACTGTCCAATAGTGGGATTGTTAGGATGGCGCCGCATGCAATCTGTACCGTCGAGTACTGACTTACTGGGCGGCGGGGA